>NC_043708.1:54389904-54449120 GCF_006229205.1 Suricata suricatta | reverse complement strand
TTAGATACTGAGTCAATTTTTCTTAAGCACTACTAACTGCTTGCTTTTCTTGAAGCTAGATCATTCTGAAAATTTCCTGTTAGACCTATGAGTGCAAACATATGGTATCTGTCTTACTCTGCCTGACTTATTTCGCTTAGCATGCCATGTGAATTTTTAAGGATTCCAATTTTCTGCCAAATTGTTTTACATTGCCTTTTATCTACTTGAACCCAGTATACATAGCTGTTTTACAGTTTATTTTGTTAAAGGCCTAACAGATGTATTTCTGTTATCCTCGGTTTCTCTTTTATGTTATCTTTCAACATGTTTTTATATTACCTGATTATCATTGTGTACTGAGATAATGTATTCACACACACACACACACACACACACACACACACACACACACATGCACGCACTTATAAAAATAATTTGAGGTCTGGAATGGACTCATTTTCTTCAAATAGAATTTTTGTCCTGTCACCTGGAAGATCTAAGAACTTGAGACAGTGGTCATCCAAGCATATAGGTTCTGAGGTAATTCTGGGCCACCCAGAACACACTAAGCTAGGCTGTGGTGCACACTTCATGATTCCTCTATCTCCCATTCTATTCCTACAAATCATCTTCCTGAATCTCAGCTCAAACATGGGATAGTTAAGCATAGCCCCTACTCTTAGTGGCCCTTGGACTCCATCTTTTGTTTCCCTAATCCTATAAGGCTTTCAAAGCTGTGCTAAGTTTCTAAGATACTTTTTATAGGCCAGCAAATTCTCCCAAGGCAAAAGCAGCTTCAAAGACCATCTCTGGATTTCCATTTTCTGAACTTCGGCCAAATAGTACTTCTCTGTCATATTAAATCTTTGATGTTTTATAAAACACTATTTTTTTCTATGTTTTGGAGATTTGGTTTTGTTTTCTCTTTAGTGAAAGATTTGTGGCCCAACTTCACTTGAAGGGACCTTTGTGTGTCAGATATTCTTAGAGCATAAGCTCCCTGACAGCAAGAATTTTGTCAATTTTCTTAAATGCTATATCCCGTCACTGAAAATGAGTGCTCAAAAAGTGGTTGCTAAACCAAGAAAAAAATTATAAATTTAGTATTTAAACCATTTACATTTAGCAAGAACTTAACTCCAGTTTTCAATTAATCAAGTCTGGAGAAAAGCCACGTTATTCCCAGTATTGGCATAAACTCTTAACAAATACAAGATGGTTAAAAACTAGCTGAGTTTTCTGGTGAAATACGAAGCTACTCACTATTCCCAAAGTATTTTATGTTTTGGCAACTATATTCATAGGAATTGAGGCTTTGTGCATTGGTAGTATGAAATACTTATGTTTAAAAGCTTATTGGGGGGAGGAGTCAAGATGACGGAGAGGAAGGGAGCTCTGTAAACTTCATCTGCCTCACCTATTGAAATGAGAAGGACATTACTCTTATCTGCAAGAGTGGGAGGAGAAAATATGGACTCCAGAAAGAAGACAACCTCAGAGATGCCTGAGTGAGTGAGTGCAAACTGGGGAGATTGGAAAAACGGGCCAGCCTGAGACAGGCAGGGGAGGTGGGAGCCCCAGTCCAACAGGGAGAAGTGCGTGGAGACCCTGAGAGACAAAGGGAAAAGAAACTGAACACACTCATAGCACTGTCTCTAGAGAGGAGATAAAGAACTTAACCCAGGATGGAGAGAAAAACTCTCATCCCATATAAAACCGCTGAGCTCAGGAGAAGAAACCTGTCCCGTATTGCTGGCAAATTCTTCTTTGGGCTAGGCAACATCAACGCTAACCCAGGACGGAACCGGAAAAAAAAATCACCCCAGCCCCCTCCTTCTGCAAGATCCCGGCTGGGAGGCAGACTGTGGCCTGAGGGAGTGCACCTTGCCTCCGGCAGCAGCAGCACAAATCTGGGTGGCACCAGGAAAAACTGCCCCCACCCCTACCCAATCCTGGCTGGGAGATGGCGGCCCCCAGAGCTCACTTCACCTCTGGCAGCGGCACTGTGAATCTCAGCTGGTGCCATGAGAAACCGCTCCCTCCCCCTACCGAATCCCAGCTAAGAAGCCAGCCGCCAAAGCAAGTACATCTCATCTGTGGTAGCATTAAAGTGCATGGACCAGGATTTTGAAGCGAGGTGGGCCTGGAAAATACAGCTTGACTTGCCTGGGGCACAAGGAGCTCGGACTTACAAGAGTGGCTCCAGCACTTAGTTAGAGCAGAGCGTGGGGAGCCGCCATTATTCTCTCTGCAACCACCAAGGCAGGGCCTCCTAGAGCAGCTCTGAAGATCTAAATACACCAAACCACGCCTATCCACGAGGGGGAGCGGATGTTTTTTTTATATTTATTTTTTATTATTTTTTCACTCTTTTTAATTTTTATTTATTTTTATTTTTACTCTTTATTTTCCTTTTTCGTTTCTCCCTCTTTTCTTTTTCTTTTCTCTCTTGCCATCCAGATATATTCTCCCTTAACTCATCCTTATCTATCCCCTTGACTGGTTGAACACTCTTAGACTGTCCATTGTCCTTTGTTGTCTCTGCCCACCTTTATTTTTTTTCTCTTCTTTTCTTTTCTTCTCTTTCCTCTCCCTTCCTATTCTTTTCTTCCTTTCCCATTTTAATTTGTTTGTTTGTTTGATTTGTCTGTGCATTTGCATGCTTTTGTTCCCTGTGTGTTTGTCTTGTCTGTTTTCCTTTTCAGGGCTACCCCAAGAAACAAGCCAAAGTATGAATGATGGAGTGTCCCAAATATCACTGAGTAGAGAAATAAAATAATGAAAGACACAACAAGAGAAAATGAGAGACACCATTAAAAGAACACTTCCTATGGGCACCTGGGTGGCTCATTCGGTTAAACATCCAGCTTTGGCTCAGGTCATATCTCACGGTTTGTGGGTTCGAGCCCCCATTGGGCTCTGTACTGACAGCTAGCTCAGAGCCTGGAGGCTGCTTCAGATTCTGTATCTCCCTCTCTCTCTCACCCTTCCCTGCTCATGCTATCTCTAAAAAATAAATTAAAAACATTAAAAAAAAATTTTTAAAAGAACACTTCCTGAAATGAGAGGCCCTGGACAGTCAATAAGCCTCTTTTAACAGAGCAATACTAACAGGTGCACAATGAGCTTTTAAAACTGACAAGAGACAGAAAGCTAGCTAAAATGAGAAAACGAAAAAACTCTTCCCTAAAGAAACACCAGGAAGAAGTCACAGCCACAGAACTTCTCAAAACAGATCTAAGCAACATAACTGAACAAGAATTTAGAACAATTGTCATAAAATTAATCTCTGAGCTTGAAAAAAGCATCAGAGAAGCTACTGATACAGTGACTAGAGACTTTCAAAATAACTGTGATGAGTTAAAAAAAGCCTATAAATGAGGTGTATAATAAAATGGAGGCAGCCACCTCACGGATTGAAGAGGCAGAGAGAAGAATAGGTAAATTAGAAGACACAGTTAGAGCAAAAGAGAAAGCCAAGTAAAAAAGAGACAAATTGATCCAGGAGCAAGAAAGGAGAATTCGAGACCTGAATGATACAATCAAACAGAACAATATCAGCATCATAGGAATTTCTGAAGAAGAAGAAAAAGAAAAAGGTACTGAAGGGGTGCTAGATCAAAGTATAACTGAGAATTTCCAGAATCTGGGGAAAGAAATAAAAGTTCAAATTCAAGAGGCACAAAAAAAACCCTTAAGACATAACTTGAATTGACCTTTGGCACAATATGTCATAGTGAGACTGGCAAAATATAAAGATAAAGAGAGAATTCTGAAAGCAGCTAGGGATAAAAGGGCCGTAACATACAAAGGTAAACCTATCAGGGGTGCCTGGGTGGCTCAGTTGGTTGAGTGGCCGGCATCGGCTCAGGTCATGATCTCACGGTCGTGGGTTCGAACCCCGCATCAGGCTCTGTGCTGAGAGCTAGCTCAGAGCCTGGGAGCTTGCTTCAGATTCTGTGTCTCCCTCTCTCTGGCCCTCTCCTGCTCACGCTGTCTCTCTCTGTCCCTCAAAAATAAATAAAAGACATTTTAAAAAATTATTAAAAAAATTAAAAAAAAATAAATAAATAATAAATAAATAAATAAATAAATAAAAAGGTAAACCTATCAGAGTGGTTACAGACCTATCTAATGAAACTTTGCAGGACAGGAAGGAATGGCAGGAAATCTTCAATGTGATGAACAGAAAAAATATGCAGCCATGAATTCTTTATCCTGCAAGCCTGTCATTCAAAATAGGAGAGATAAAGGTGTTGCCAAATAAAAATTGAGAGAATTCATCACCACCAAACCAGCCCTAAAAGAAATCCTAAGATACTCTATGAGGGAAATGTTGCAAAGAATACAAGGTACAAGAGACATCACTATGAACATGAACTCTACAGAGAACACAATGAATCTAAACCCACATTTTTCAAGAATAATAATGAATGTATATGGACTGAGAGCTCCAACCAAAAGATACGGGGTAACAGAATGGATAAAAAAACAAAACCCACCTATTTGCTGTCTACAAGAGACTCATTGTAGACCTGAAGACACCTTCAGATTGAAAGTAAAGGGATGGAGAAATATTTATCATGCGACTGGAAGCCAAAAGAAAGCTGGAGTAGCCATACTTATATCAGACTAACTAGACTTTAAAGTAAAGGCAGTAACAAAAGATGAAGAAGGACATTATATAATAATTATAGGGTCTCTCCATCAGGAAGAGCTAACAATTATAAACATCTATGTGCCAAATTTGGGAGGACCCAATTACATAAAACAACTCATCACAAACAGAAATAATCTTATTGATAACAATGTGCTAATTGCAGGGGACTTTAATACTTCACTTACAGCAATGGATAGATCAATCAGACAGAAAATCACCAAGGAAATAAAGGACCTGAATGACACATTGGAACAGATGGAATTGATAGATATATTTACAGCTCTGCATCGTGAAGTTAGGAAATTCACCTTCTTGAGTGCACATGGCACATTCTCCAAGATCACATACTGGGGCATAAAGCAGCCCTCCATAAATATAAACGATTTGAGATCATACCATGCACACTTTCAGATCCCAATGCTATGAAACTTGAAATTAACCACAGAAAAAAGTCTGGAAAACTCCCAAAAATGTGGAGGTTAAAAACCAACCTACTAAAGAATGATTGGGCTAATTAGGCAATTAGAGATTAAATTAAAGAATATATGGAAACAAATGAAAATGAAAATACACAGTCCAAACTCTCTGGGACACAGCAAAGGCAGTCCTAAGAGGAAAGTATATTGCAATTCAGGCCTATTTTAACAAACTAGAAAAAGCGCAAATTCAAAATCTAACTGAGCACCTAACAGAACTAGAAGGGAAGTGGCAAGAACACCCCAAACCCAGCAGAAGAGAAATAATAAAGATCAGGGCAGAAATAAACAATATGGAATTCAAAAAACAGTTGAGCAGGTCAGTGAAACCAAGAATTGGCTTTTTGAAAAAATAAACAAAATTGATAAACCTCTAGCTAGCTCCTTAGAAAGAAAAGAGAGAAACCCCAAATAGACAAAATTATGAATGAAAAAGGATCTATTACAACCAATCCCTTAGAAATACAAGTAATCATTAGAGATTACTATGAAAAACTATACGCCAACAACTCGAGAACCTAGAAGAAATGGACAAATTCCTAAACATACATACACTACCAAAATTCAAATGAGAAGAGATAAAAAGTTTAAACAAACCAATAACCAGTGAAGAAATTGAATCCATTATCAAAAATCTCCCAATGAATAAGAGCCCAGGGCCAGATGGCTTCCCAGGGGAATTCTACCAGACATTTAAAGCAGAGCTCATACCCATTCTTCTCAAACTACTCCAAAAAATAGAAATAGAAGGAAAACTTCCAAACTCATTCTACGAAGCCAGCATCACCTTGATACCCAAACCAGACAGAGACCCAGCAAAAGAAGAGAACTACAGACTAATACCCTTAATGAATACAAATGCAAAAATACTCAACAAGATACTAGCAAACAGAATTCAACAGCTTATAAAAAGAATTATCTATCATGATCAAGTGGGATTCATTCCTGAGTTACAGGGCTGGTTCAATATTCACAAATCCATCAATGTGATACATCACATTAACAAAAGAAAAGATAAAAACCATATGATCCTGTCGATAGATGCAGAAAAAGCATTTGACAAAATACAGCAACTTTCTTAAAAACCATTGAAAAAGTTGGAATAGAAGGAACTTACTTAAACATCATAAAATCCATTTACAAAAAACCCACAGCTAATATCATCCTCAATGGGGAAAAACTGAGAGCTTCCCCCCTGAGATCAGGAACACAACAGGGGTGTCCACTCTTACCATTGTTGTTCAACATAGTGCTGGAAGTTCTAGCATCAGCAATCAGACAACAACAACAACAAAATAATAATAAAAGGCATCAGAATTGGCAAAGAAGAAGTCAAACTTTCACTTTTCACAGATGACATGATACTCTACATGAAAAACCCGCAGACTCCACCAGAAGCCTTCTAGAACTGATCAATGAATTCAGTAATGTTGCAGGGTACAAAATCAATGTACAGAAATCAGTTACCTTTCTATACACCAATAATGAAGCAACAGAAAGAGAAATTAAGAAACTGATCCCATTCACAATTGTGAAAAACCATAAAATACCTAGGAATAAACCTAACCAAGGATGTAAAAGACCTATATGATGAAAACTATAGAAAAATTATGAAAGAAATTAAAGTAGACACAAAGAAATGGAAAAATATTCCATGCTCATGGATCAGAAGAATAAACATTGTAAAAGTGTCATTGCTACCCAAAGCAATCTCCACATTCAATGAAATCCCCATCAAAATTGCACCAACATTCTTCTCAAAGCTAGAACAAACTATCCTAAAATTTCTATGGAACCACAAAAGACCCCGAATCGTCAAAGTAATATTGAAGAAGAAAACCAAAATGGGAGGCATCACAATCCCAGACTTTAGCCTCTACTACAAAGCTGTTATCATTAAAACAGCATGGTATTGGCACAAAAACAGACACATAGACTAATGGAATAGAGTAAGAAATCAAAACTGAGCCCAGAAATGTATGGCCAATTAATCTGTGACAAAGCAGTAAAGAGTATCCAATGGAAAAAAAGACAGCCTCTTTGGCAGGTGGTACTGGGAGAACTGGACAGCAACATGCAGAAGAATGAAACTAGACCACTTTCTTACACCATACACAAAAATAAACTCAAAATGGCTGAAGGACCTGAATGTGAGACAGGAAACCATCAAAACCCTCGAGGAGAAAGTAGGAAACAGCCTCCTTGGCCTCAACAGCAGCAATTTCCTACTCGACACATCCCCAAAGGCAAGAGAAATGAAAGCAAAAATGAACTATTGGGACCTCATCAAGATAAAAAATTTCTGCACTTCAAAGGAAACAATCAAGAAAATCAATCAACAATCAATGGAATGGGAAAAGATATATGCAAATTACATACCAGATAAAGGGCTAGTATCCAAAATATACAAGCAACTACCAAACTCCACACCTGAAAAATTAATAATCTAGTGAAGAAATGGGCAGAAGACATGAATAGACACTTTGCCAAAGAGGACATCCAGATGGACAACAGACACATGAAATAATGCTCAGCATCACTCATCATCAGGGAAATACAAATCAAAACCACACTGAGATATGACCTCATGCCAATCTAAGTGACTAAAATGAACAAATCAAGAGACTATAGATGATGGTGAGGATGTGGAGAGACAGGCACCCTCCTACACTGTTGGTGGGAATGTAAAGTTGTGCAGCCGCTCTGGAAAACAGTGTGGAAGTTCCTAAAAAACTATTAAATAGCACTGCTGGGGATTCACCCAAGGGATAGAGAAGTGCTGATGCACAGGGGCTCATGTACCCCAATGTTCATAGTGGCATTTTCAACAAGAGCCAAATCATGGAAAGAGCCTAAATATCCATCAACTGATGAATGGATCAAGAAGATTTGGTATATATACACAATGGAGTACTACATGGCACTGAGAAAGAATGAAATCTGGCCATCTGTAGCAAAATGGATGGACCTCAAGGGTGTCATGCTAAGCGAAATAAGTCAGGCGGTGAAGGACAGATACCATATGTTTGCACTCATAGGTCTAAAAGGAGAACAGGAGAAATCTAACAGAGGACCATAGGGAGGGGAAGGGGGTAAGAGAGTTGGGGAGAGAGAGGGATGCAAATAATGAGAGACTAGTGAATTCTGAAAATAAACCTAGGGCTAAATGGGGAGAAGGATGGGGGAAGAAGGGTGGTGGTGATGGAGGAGGGCATTTGTGGAGAAGAACGCTGGGTGTTATATGGAAACCAATTTGACAATAAACTATTAAAAAATAAATTAATATTGAAAGGCAAAAAAAAGTTTATCAACCTTTGTACAATGAGTACAAAATATCAATCTTCATCTCTAAATATTGTTATTAATTAAATTGGAAGATTTTTAATCATTTATCAGATAACAAATTGGAAAATCAGGCATGTCAACATAGAAAGAGATAAAGTCAGGGCACCTGGGTGGCTTATTTGGTTAAGCATCCAACTTCAGCTCAGGTCCTGATCTCACAGTTTGTGAGTTCAAGCCCTGCATCTGGCTCTGTGCTGACAGCTCAGAGCCTGGAGCCTGTTCTGAAGTCTGTGTCTCCCTCTATCTCTGCTCCTCCCTTTCTTATGCTCTGTCTCTCTCTCTCTCTCTCTCTCAAAAATGAACAAACATTTTTTAAAAAGAGAGAGAGAAAGAAAGTGAAGAGGAGATTAAATGATATATCAATGCATTTTCAAGGTCATTCAGAGAAAAATAGATAACTCATACTTGTTTTCACTTTATTACAGACATAAGAATGAAGAGAAAAATAAAGATATAGATCAGGAATAACTTCAGAGTATTGCTCATCTGATATGACCATAGCTGAGCACATTATTGTCAAAGGCTATGTGTTATTCCCTGTCACCAATCTCCTGTAACCATAACAATTATAAGATAAATACAATCCTTTATTTAATGAAACTTCATTTTATTTATTCACTTTACAAATACTTATTGAGTTTCTTCCACATTCCAGGCAAGTTCCAAACACTGAAGACAAAGCAGTGAGCAAGAAAGACAGCACTCTTGGTCTCATGAGGTTTGCATTCCACTTTCCACCAAGCAGACTCCAAGCATATTTGTAAGCTTTTAATGACTCATCCTAAGTGGCAGGAGGAAAATGTATTAAAATGAAGTGATAGAGAAAACAAAGAGACAACTTCACATTTGGTACTCAAGTAAAGCCTCTCTTAGGAGATGAGGTTCAAAGAGCACTGAGTAAGCCATGCAAATATCTAGAGAAGGAGCATTTTAGGCAGAGGAAATAAATGATGTGAAGGCTCTAAAATAGAACAAGCTTTGGAAACTGGCAGAGGCTCCTGTGATTGAAGCATAAAGGACAATAGGACAATCTCAGTATAATGAAATTAGAGAAATAGGCAAACATTATAGATAGCTTTGCAAGCCATATACAAAAATTTAAAATTTTTTTTATGTTTAGTTTTGAGAGACAGGGTGTGAGTGGGGGAGGAACAGAGAGAGAGGAAGACACAGAATCCGAAGCAGGCTCCAGGCTCTGAGCTGGCAGCACAGAGCCTGATGAGGGGCCCGAACTCATGAACCGTGAGATCATGACCTGAGCTGAAATCAGCAGCTGAACCAAATGAACCACCCAGGTGCCCCCATACATACAAATTTAGATTTTCATCTAATTGGAATGGAAAGCAACTGGAGGGTTTTAAGTAGAGGTTTTTACAGATCACCTTTGGCTGCTATGTGAAGAAAACACAGGGGTGTTGGCAAGATGGGAATCAGAAAAAACAAGATTTTGCAGTTGCCAGAGCCTTGGATCGACTGAAACAATTCCTACTAATGAAAATGTAACATGTACTATTCAACAATGCATATTACATTAGGCATGGAATTTATTGACTTCATCAAGCTAAAATTTGATTCTTTTTGAGGCGCCTGGGTGGCTCAGTTGATTAAGCATCCAGCTCCAGCTCAGGTCAGGATCTCACCGTTCGTGGGCCCGAGCCCCACATCGGGCTCTGTGCTGACAGCTCAGAGCCTGGAGCCTGCTTCAGATTCTGTATCTCCCTCTCTCTCTGACCCTTCCTTGCTTACTCTGTTTCTCTGTCTCTCAAGAAATTAAAAAAAAAAAAACCAATAAAATTTGTTTAAAAGACTCCACTTTTCTGATGCCTGGGTGGCTCAGTCAGTCACTTGAGCGTCAAACTCTTGATTTCAGCTAGGTCATGATCTCACGGTTTGTGAGCAAATAAAATTAATGCTTCTCTGCTATCAGTCTAAATAATTTTTTTTAAATTATATCTGTAGTCACCTACTTCATTTTCTTTTAGGCTATAAAGATCACTAACTTAGAGAACACTGTTCTTAACATTTTGGGTGTTTATGGATTCTCTCTTCAGAAAAGTAGATACACACATAGAAATTTGAAGATATTTTCAAAGAGTTCACAAATTGCTTACATTACCTTTATGAAAGGTCAATCAACCCTAAAATAATAAGCCTTGCTATAAATATCTGTCATAATCCTTTCTTAGGATTTATCTGTCTTCCATTTGTCAGAAAATAAAATTAAGCTATAAGACCTTATTGGATATATTCAGCAATTCATGAGTGAGGCAGCATTCAATCTAGTAGATAGAAATCCTGAAGAGCTATACAGAGCATGGTATTTTTGTAGGCAGAAGAAAGCAGGAACAAAGAAGCAGTAGACAAAAAGGCAGATTCATCACTGCAAGTTTACTTTCCTTATAGGAGATGGCAGGGCTTGATCAGACAGATGACCTAACTAATGCTGATAAGGTGAGTCCCTACTGATTGGTTTAACATTCTATTTCTGGGATAGCCAATATTAATTTGGTTGTCTCTGGCGATGTGAGGTTTAGCACACAGTTTCCATTTGGGACCTGTTGTCTTTAACACATTAAAGCAGTTACTTTATGCTATGAGAAGATGATAAGCTTAAGAATATTATCAATGTCTCCAAAAAAAGCATGATATGAAATCCAATGACAACAAACAATATGGTATAATCACAAAGCACAATGGTCTAGTTGGAATCAATAGTTCTTATGCTGATTATCATCCAAATCAGATCTGTATCTTCCTATCAAACTATCTTAAAAGAATAATATAATTAAGTTAACATAAAGAATGAGCTCCAATTGTATGAATAACATAATAATTAAATTCTCTTTTTATGATAAAACAATGCTGGACCAGATGCTGGGATTCACTAGTAACCATGTTTTGCTAATGTTAGTTTACAAGATAGAAAATAAAGTAATATGATCACACTTTTTGACTTTGATGATGACCTTACAAATAAAACACTGGTACTAATGAGCAACTGTGGTGATGGGATCATTCTTGTGAGTATCAGATGTTAGTATTTCCTCCAAATGTAATAATGACCATAATGTAACCATATTGTCAAAGCCTCTGGTTAACAAATCATTCAGTTGAACTGCTTTGAGAGGGAAAACAGAAAAATTAAAACTTAGTAAAACCAAACAAACAAACAGGACTCCACTTGCTTATATTGGAAAGTGAACCCTTATCTCTCTTATAAGTGTGACTGAACACAAGAACCTTCATTTTAAATCCTCAAATGAATCTCTTGGTATATCCTTATGTTTAATAATCACCTAGCCAAGAAGCATCTCTTAAAAACAAAAATTAGATATACTTGATAGCAGAGAAAAGATTCAATTCAATACACACCGTTGAGCAGACCTCAATATCTCAGAGAGAAATTGAAAGTGCATGAACCATAGTTATCAGGCTTTCATGAACCCTATAAGTGTTGTTATTGGGCCATTTCAGTGTTTCTGTGATATTTCAAATATTGTAATTCAAAATACAGAAGATAGCCATACCCAATGCCCTTCAGTATTATAAGAAATAATAATCTGAGATTTTTCTTTTCCATAATCAATTCATTAAAGGTTATGGCAAAATTAAAGATCATTCAATACTAAGACATATTATATATATATATATATATATACACAGATAGAAATATCTAAAATAAAATATTAATAAAAAGTAATAAAACATTTAGTTTCTGTACACAAAATATGCTCTTTATAAAATTGTATAACATTAAATTGCATAATTTTAAATATGTTAGAAAAGATGGAAACTTTGAAAACTTACAGAAAATAAGCATATTTTCATAAGCAAAAGCTCTGAAACTTCCTGCTCCAATCTATAGCTTATGTGCATTTGGTGGGGGTGGAGAGAACTCTATTATTTTTAAATTTTATTTATTTAATTTACATCCAAGTTAATATATGGTGCAACAATGATTTCAGCAGTAGATTCCTTAATACCCCTTACCCATTTAGACCATCCTTCCTCCCACAACCCCTGCATCAACCCTCTGTTTGTTCTCTATTTTTAAGAGTCAAATTTTATGTTTTGTCCCCTTTCCTCTTTCTGTATTGTATTTGCTTCCCTTCCCTTGTGTTCATCTGTTTTGTATCTTAAACTCCTCATATGAGTGATGTCATATGATATTTATCTTTCTTGGACTAATTTTGTTTAACATAATACCCTCCAGTTCTATCCATGTAGTGGCAAGTGACAAGATTTCATTCCTTTTGGTTGCTGTTTGATACTCCATTGTATGTGTACACCACATCTTCTTTATCCATTCGTCCATTGATGGACATTCGGGCTCTTTCCATACTTTTGGTATTGTTGATAGTGCAGCTATAAATATTGGGGTGCATGTGCCCCTTCAAAACAGCACACCTGTATCCCTTGGATAAGGGACCCAGCAATTGCTGGGTCGTAGGGTAGTTCTATTTTTAATTTTTAGAGGAACCTCCATACTGTTTTCCAGAGTGGCTGCACCAGTTTGCGTTCCCACCAGCAGTGCAAAAGAGATCCTCTTTCTCCGCATCCTCGCCAATATCTGTTGTTGCCTCAGTTGTTTATTTTAGCCATTCTAACTGGTGTGAGGTAATATCTCACTGGGGTTTTGATTTGTATTTCCCTGATGATGAGTGATGTTGAGTATTTTTTCATATGTCCCATCTGTATGTCTTTTTTGGAGAAGTGTCTATTCATGTCTTTTGCCCATTTCTTCACCAGACTATTTGTTTTTTGGGTTTGAGTTTGGTATGTTCTTTATAAATTTTGGATACTAACCCTTTATCTGATATATCATTTGCAAATATCTTCTCCCATTTTGTCAGTTGCCTTTTAGTTTTGCTGATTGTTTACTGTGCTGTGCAGAAACTTTTTATTTTGATGAATCCCAATAGTTCATTTTTGCTTTTGATTCTTTTGCTTCCAGAGACATGTTGAGTAAGAGAAGGTCAAAGAGGTTTTTACCTGCTTTCTCCTCTAGGATTTTGATGGCTTCCTCTCTTACGCTTAGGTCTTCCATCCATTTTGAGTTTGTTTTTGTGTATGGTGTAAGAAAGTGGTCCAGGTTTATTTTTCTGCATGTCACTGTTCCGTTTTCTCAGCACCATTTGCTAAATAGACTGTATTCCTTTGGATATTCTTTCCTGCTTTGTCAAAGATTTGTTGGCCATATGTTTGTGGAGTCATTTCTGGGTTCTGTATTCTGTTCCATTGAGCTGATTGTCTGTTTTTAGTGCCAATACCATCCTGTCTTGAAGTCCGAGAGTGTGATTGCTTTGGCTCTTCAGGGTCTTTTCTGGTTCCATACAAATTTTAGGATTGTTTGTTGCAGCTCTGTGAAGAATGCTGGTGTTATTTTGATAGGGACTGCATTGAATATGCAGATTGCTTTGGGTAGTATTGACACCATAACGATGTTTGTTCTTCCAATCCAGGAGAATGAAATATTTTTCCTTTTTTGTGTGCCTTCTTCAATTTCTTTCACAAGCTTTCTAGTTTTCAGTGTATAGATTTATTACCTTTTTGGAGGTTTATTCCTAGGCATTTAATGGGTTTTGGTTAAATTGTAAATGGTATCAATTCCTTGATTTCTCTTTCTGTTGCTTCATTATTGGTATATAGAAATGCAACTAATTTATGTGCATTGATTTTATATCCTGTGACTTTGCTGAATTCATGGATCAGTTCTAGCAGTGTTTTGGTGGAATCTTTTGGGTTTTCTCATGTCATGTGCAAAGAGTGAAAGTTTGGCTTCCTACTTGCTGATTTGGATGTCTTTTATTCCTTTGTGTTGTCTGATTGCTAAGGTTGACTTCCAAAACTGGGTTGAATAACGTTGTGAGAGTGGACATTCCTATGGTGTTTCTGACCTTAGGGGGAAAGCTCTCAGTTTTTCCCCCATTGAGGATGTTATTAGCAGTGGGTCTTTCACATATAGCTTTTATGATCTTGAGATATGATCCTTCAATCCCTACTTTCTTGAGGATTTTTTTATCAAGAAAAGATGCTGTATTTTGCCAAATGTTTTCTCTGCATCTATTGAGAGAATGATGTGGTTCTTATCCTTTTTTTTTATTGAGACGATGTATCACATTGATTGTTTTGTGGATAGTGAACCAGCCTTGTATCCCAAGTATAAATCCCACTTGGATGTGGTGAATAATTCTTTTAATGTATTGTTGGATCCAGTTGGCTAGTATCTTGTTGAGGACTTTTGCATCCATGTTCATCAAGGAAATTGGTCTATGACTCTCCTTTATAGTGGGGCCTTTGTCTGGTTTTGAAATCAAGGTAATGCTGGATCATACAGAGTTTGGAAGTTTTCCTTACATTTCTTTCTTTCTTATTCTTTTTCTTTTCTTTTCTTTTCTTTTCTTTTTTTTTTTTTTTTTGAACAGTTTCAAGAGAATATGTGTTAACTCTTTTTTAAATGTTTGGTAGGATTCCCTTGCAAAACCATCTGTCCCTGGACTCTTGTTTCTTTTGGAGACTTTTGATTACTAATTTGGTTTGTTACTGGTTATGGGTCTGTTCAAATTTTCTATTTCTTCCTGTTTCAGTTTTGGTAGTTCATATGTTTCTAGGAATTTGTCCATTTCTTCAAGATTGCCCATTTTATTGGCATATAATTACTCATAATATTCTTTTATTATTGTTTGTATTTCTACAGTGTTGGTTGTGATCTCCCCTCTTTCATTTTTGGTTTTATGTATTTGTGTCCTTTCCCTTTTCTTTTTGACCATGCTGGCTAAGGACTTATCAATTTTGTTAATTCTTTCAAAGTACCAGCTCCTGGTTTCATTTATCTTTTCTACCTTTTTAATTTTTTTTTTATTTTTGCTTCAATAGCATTGATTTTTGCTCTAATATTATTATTTCCTGTCTTCTGCTGGTTTGGGGTTTTATTTGCTATTCTTTTTTCAGCTCTTTGAGGTGTAAGGTTATGTTGTGTATCGGAGACCTTTCTTCCTTCTTTAAAAAGGCCTGGATTGCTATATACTTTTCTCTTATGACTGCTTTTTCTGCATCCCAGAGGTTTCGGGCTATGGTGTTATCATTTTCCATTAGTCTTACTTTTTAATTTTCTCTTTAACATCTTGTTTAGCCCATTCATTCTTTAGTAACATGTTCCTTAGTCTCCAAGTATTTGTTATCTTTCCATATTTTTTCTTGTCATTGATTTCAAGTTTCATAGCATTGTGGTCTGAAAATATGCACAGTAGGATCTCAATCTTTTTGTACTTGTTGAGGGCTGATTTGTGTCCCAGTATGTGATCTATTCTGGAGAAGGTTCCATATGCACTCGAGAAGAATGTGTATTCTGCTGCTTTAGGATGAAATGCTCTGAATATATCTGTTAAGTCCCCTTGGTCCAGTGTGTTACTCAAAGCCGCTGTTTCCTTGTTGATTTTCTGCTTAGTGATCTGTGCATTGTTGTAAGTGGGGTGTTAAAGTCCCCTACTATTATGGTATTATTATCAATGAGTTTCTTTATGTTTGTGATTTATTGATTTATATATTTGGGTGCTCCATATTTGGAGCATAAATGTTTCCAATTGTTAGGTCTTGGTGGATAGACCCTTTAATTATGTTATAATGCCCTTCTTCATCTCCTGTTTCAGTCTTTATTTTTAAATCTAGATTGTCTGTTACAACTATGGCTACTCCAGCTTTCTTTTGGCGACCATAAGCATGATAGATGGTTTTCCATCCCCTTATTTTCAATCTGAAGATGTCTTTGGATCTAAAATGGGTGTCTTGTAAACAGCATATAGATGGATCTTGTTTACTTATCCATTCTGTTATCCTATGTCTTTTAATTGGAGTGTTTAGACCATTGATGTTTTGAATGAGTACTGAGAGATATGAATTTATTGCCATTATGTGGCCTTTAGAGTGGGAGTTTTTGGTAGTGTTCTCTGGTTCTTTCTAGGATTTGGCATCCATTTGAGATTGCAGCTCAGTTATAGCATTTTTTATTTCATCCTGACTAGTTTTACTCCTTCTATCGCTGCAGAAAGGAATTCTAATCTATTTTCACCCCAGCTGGTATTCTTATTATTGTGATTCTAAATTCTGGTTAGACATCTTGCTTATATCTGTGTTGATTAAGTTCCTGGCTGTCATTTTTTCTTGTTCTTTCTTTTGGGGTGAATTCCTTTGTTTCATTATTTTGGAGAAAGAAAAAGAATTAATAAAATAAATTAAAAAATTAAAATTAAAAAATTAAACACCACACAAAGAAATCAAATAAAGGATGCTAGATACTAGGTGTGTTTTGGTCTGATTGTTTAAAAAGCTTGATAGATTAGAGAAAAAAGAAAGATTAAAAAGAGGAAAAAAGAAAAATGTTTGAAATTTTGAAAAAATGAATTCAACAAAATAGAATAAAATGAAATGATGAAACTAAAATAGAATTTTAAAAATTTACAAAAAAGTAAATATATAGTAGAAAAATTAAAAAATATCTTAATAAAAATGAAAAATAAAAATATATTTGTTCTTTCTGTATTCATAAATAAGAAAAGAAAAAGAAGAATAACAGGACCAGTGAACAAAATGAAGTACGATTGAAATTACTTTGGTTTCCTGTAGAAGTCAAGCTTTGAAGTACTTTATACTTTGTAAACTAAGCAGGTGGAGAGACATGTTTGTCAAGAGCACTGTTAGCCAGATGGGTGGAGTTTAGTGTAATGGCTCCATTGTCCACGAGGTGGCGCTGCTTAGCTTACTGAAGTGGATTGTGAGGCCCATGCAGGTGTGATGCGCAGGTGCGGGAGGGGTAAAAATGGCATCACCCTGCTACTCAGTCTCTAAAATCGGAACTGTGTGCTCTCCACAATTGGCAATGAAACACCCCTCTGTTTCCAGTTTGGGTCTACTTCCCGCTTCTATACTGTTCATGACCAAACCGTCAGGCTGCCAGGCAGCACCTGCTTACTGAGGTTTATCTCCTATGCGGCTGAGTTTTCCTGACCCCTCACTTCTGAGGGACTGCTACTTTGACCTGCTCAGACCTTATGAGAGAGGGTCTCGCTGAGCAATGGCTGGGTGCTCGCCCACCCCCAGGAACGTTCTCGAGACCACCCTGCTCCGGATGCCCAGAGACTATTGCTGGATACCAGCTGCCCCGCCTCCCAGAGTTCCCATGACCTTGTAGCAGCAGCATTTCAGGGTTTATGGAAAATCACAACACACCTCTGGGACCAGGCGTCACCCCTAACGTCCTTGTTCCAACACCAGCGAATGTGGATATCCTCCAGGATCCGCTAGGAATTTTGCCTGGTGGGTGGCCGCAGCCTGCACCCTGCACGAAGAGTCCTCCCTGCAGGGAAGGCCTCTCCCATGTGACCCCAAGACTCCTGGGACTTCACTCTGCTCCTGTGGATTCGCCCTTTCCACCAGGTATTCGAGCTGCGGACTTTCAGATTCTGTGCTCGCCTTGTTCGTAGAGTCTTAATGGAATTTAAACCCTCTCCTTTCTCCTTTCTCACTTTTTTGTTCAGTCCCTGAGGCTGTTTCCACTTTTCCACTTTCTCTCCAGCTGCTTCAGGGAGATGGTGCTTTCCCCGTATTCCCTCCCACCCCCTCCGTCTCTGTCCTCTCTCTGCAAACAAAAGCAGCTCCCTGCCCTCCATGGCTTTTCCCTCCCCAAGTTCATCTCTACGAGCCACGTACCTGCCGAGTTCTGTGGTTCAGGTTGTGCAGATTGTTGTGTTAATCCTCAGATTAGTTTTCTAGGTGTGCAAGATGGTTTAGTGTTAATCTGGCTGCATTTCAGGGACGAGAGATGCACAAACACCTTCCGTGCTGTTCCTCCATCTTGGCCCCTCCAATAGCTTTATATACATTTTAAAGCATGGAATATTTTGAAAAGGAAGTCACCAAGAATGATAATAGTCAATATTTTCAAAACAGAAGGAAGATAGGTATTCAATTTTGTAAAAGAACTCCATATCATTCCTTAAAGCAAGAATTATTTGTTACCAAATATTTCATTTACAAACTACTTTTTAGGAGTATATATTTTGGGACAAACAAAACACATTTATATATAGTTTCCTGAAAGTAAAACTGATTTTTCATTTCATAAAATTAAGGAAGTACCTTTTTTGTGTGACCTATTAGTTTTGTCTATAATATCCAAAAGGATGAGACAGAACAGTCTATTTATTACCATCTAGGGGAGGGAAAAATAATTTTCCTGTTATCCTTCTAGGTTCTTAGCTGAGATTCCCCTATAATAAAAGATAGATTTTCAAGAGAAAAAGGCACAGAGTTTAATAATGTATATCTCCTTTATATGTGGGAAATACCAGGAAAACTGAAGACCTCCCTCAAATGGCCCAAATCATCACTTTGAGTACCGCCTTCAGCTAAAAACAAAAGAAAAATGTTGGGATAGGGTAAGACCAGACATAAGAGGCTATAAGGAATGCTTAGTAAAAAAGGGTTCAGTTCAGTTCTCATACAGATTTAATTTGTGCTTCTCTTGATAAGCGTTTCTAGAGATTTTGTCATCTTCTAGTATAGAGAGAGAGAGACGTTCTTACAAATGGAATTTTCCCTTACAAATGGAGATGTCTCCTAACATATGACTTGATTTTCAGAGGTACTGCTGTTGACTAAAGATAATCAGGTCAAACTAATTTTTATGCCTTATTGCTATTTGAGGATGATAAATTCTGCTTCCCTTCAGTTGTATCCTGAAGAAGAAGGGAAGGAAGAGAACAGTTTTGATAACTGGAAATAGTTGAATATCTATATCCATCTGTAAAAGAACAACCATTGCTTAAAAAGCCAAAGAAAAAAGATACCCAATAATTGAGATTTTTGTTTTGTTTTTGAAGTTTATTTTATTTATTTTGATAAACAGAGAGTATGTGTAAATGGCAGGGGGGGAGAGAGAGAGAGAGAAACAGAGAGAGAAAGAGAGAGAGGAGAGAGAGAGAGAGAGAGAGAGAGAGAATCCCAAGCAGGCTCTGCACTGTCAGCACAGAGCTGTATGCAGGGCTCAAACCAATGAACCATGAGATCATGGCCTGAGCTGAAATCAAGAGGCAGATGCTTAATTGACTGAGCCACCCAGGTGCCCCAATAATTGAGATGTTTAATATTATTATACTACTTCTTGTTATTTTAAGCAATTGAAGAAATATCTCAAAAATACAACTTATCAAGGTATCCATTCATAACAAAAATATTTATTGTATGTATGTTATATGCCAAGAACTCTGCTGGACATTGAAGATACAAAAGCAAGTTTTTTATTTAATTTTTTAAATTTATTTTTGAGAGACAGAGAGAGACAGTGCAGGCAGGGGACGGTCAGAGAGAGAGAGGGAGACACAGAATCTGAAGCAGGCTTCAGGCTCTGAGCTAGCTGTCAGCACAGAGCCCAACGCGGGGCTCGAACTCATGAACCATGAGATCATGACCTGAGTCGAAGCCAGACGTTTAACCGACTGAGCTACCCAGACGCCCCAAAAGCAAGTTTTTAAAAGCCTTATCTTTTTGGAACTTATAGTTTAGACAGTTTAAAATTCAAGAAACAGCTCAAAATAAATGCTTAGTCACATGTAAAATTGCTGATTTTGTGACAAAGGAGAATCAGGTGATACCATTAATACATCTAATAGGATAGATCAAATGCACAATGGTATATTGCTTGTTCTCACAAATTGCCAGAAATTTAGTGGCTTAAAACAAAAACAAAAAGTTATTCTCTCATGGTTCTGGAGGGCAGAAGTCCAAAATAAGTTTCACTTGGGCTAAATTCAGTTTCAGCCAGGTTGTTTCCTTCTAGGAGCTCTAAGGAGAGAATTTGTTTCCTTGCCTTTTTAGTTTCTTAAGGCCTCTTCCTGTGTTCCTTGGATATGGCCCCTTCAACTTCAAAATCAGTCGCTCTAATCTGCCTCTGTCATCACATTAGCTTCCCCTGTGACTCTACCTTCTCCTCTGTCCCTCGTAGAAGAACCATTGCTATTATAGCAAACTCACATGAATGATCCAAGATAATCTCTCTATTTTATATTCTTCCATTTCTTCACATTTGAGTCTCTTGTCGTATAAGGGAACATTCACAGGCTCTAGAGATTAGGATGCAGACATACTGGGGAGACTGTTTCTCAGCCTCCACAGGAGGTAGTGGAAAACCTCCCTGTGGAAATGACCATTGGTCTTAGATATGATGGATGAGATACTAATCAAAGCAAGAGGAGAAGGGAGAGAATATGAAAATACTCCTTTGTGGAAGAGAGTACTGTGTATGGGTGAAAGAAAAGAATGTTGGTTCAAATAATGCTAGCACAGAGTACAGGCAAACTGGGAAGGCAGGGGAGGCCCACAACCAGACTTATAGTCAGAAAAGATCTCTCTGAATACAAAATAGAGAAGGTATTCCTTAGAGAGGGGTGAGATGGAGCCCTTGTTGGGGACCCCAGAGGAGGAGGCAGCAGGAACAGTAAAGGAACCAAATTCCGTAGTTTATTCCAATGATCTGAGCAAAATATATTGGTGGCTTTGATTTGAGTTGGGCTGATAAAAATAAAGAGATCCAGGGAGATGACCGAGAATTATTTAAATGAGAGAAGATAAATATGCATTTTATTATTCAAAATAGAAAACTTTTGGAAATAAAAGGGAGAGCTAAACATAGCTCAGGCTATAAATGAAAAGGCAGATTAGGAAGACCCTGAGCATGATCTAACAGATCTCAAGTAGTAAAGGAAACCAGAGGGGTTTAGAAAAGCTATAGATGGGGCGCCTGGGTGGGTCAGTCGGTTAAGCCTCCGACTTCAGCTCAGGTCATGATCTCACGTTTGTGGGTTCGAGCCCTGCATCAGGCTCTGTGCTGACAGCTCAGAGCCTGGACCCTACTTCAGATTCTGTGCCTCCCTCTCTCTCTGCTCCTCCCCCCTCATGCTCTGAATCTCTCTGTCTCAAAAATAAATTAAAAAATTTTTTAAAAAATAAAGAAAAGCTATAGATGTTAGGTGAGAGTTTTTGGAGTCTAATCCCAAAGATATTCCTATTACATTACATTCCAATTCCATTGTACAAGAAAAAAAAAGGTAAATCCATTAGAGAACTAAAGCATAGATTATTGAACACATTTAGACATAATTCTGGTGTACATTCAAAACAAATATGATTTTATTTTCTTTCTTTTTTTTTTCTTTTTTCTTTTTTTTTGAGAGAGAGATAGAGAAACAGGGGCAGGGAAATAGCAGAGAGTGTGACAGAGAATAATAAGCAGGGTCCACGATGTCAGCACAGAGCCCAGCATGGGGCTCAAACTCATAAACTGTGAGATCATGACCTGAGACAAGTAGGACTAACTAAGCCATCCAGGTGCCCCTTAAGCAAATGTGATTTTGGTGTTCTCATCACTTTCTGTGAAATTTCTGTGGTTTTTACTTAAAAAAAAAAAAAAAAACACCCCACAATAGACTGGACATTAAAAATTCTAAAATTTCTTATCAGGCCACCCCTGAAAAGAAAGGATGATGTCTCTACCAAACTCATACTTGGGCACCTATTAGACTTTGCAGACTTTATAAGTGACTTGCATGGAAATAGAGATAAGAAAGGCTCTTAGGAAAATGGTATTTTTTTGGAAGCTCTCTTATTTACAGACTTAACAAGGAAGTCTCCTTATTTAAGCTACATTAATGTTCTACTTTGACCTAGATGGTAATCTCTGTAATAAAAATTTCACCACCCATGTGTCACATATAATGTGAGTCAGCAATCCTAGGCTGAGTGAAATCATATGATTTTGTGTGCTAATCTGATTAAGTGGCATCACATTGTTCCACAAAAGCCTATTGGCCAAATTCTACAAGTATGTCAGAGATTAGTCTTCTCAGTAAATTGGTATGTGTATCCAGTTCAATCTCTGATTTCACCTACAGTCCACTTGGGCCCATCAACTTTCCCTCTTAGCAAAAAAAAAAAAAAAAAAAAAAAAAAAGATCTTAAGATAACTAAAGAAAGATAATATTTTGGTCTCAATCTGAGACTCAAAGTCAAAATCAGAATTTGGTGTCAACTTCTTCCATTTTCCAGACCCTTTAATGCCTATTAAAGGTCTGAAAATTGAGAGTGGGGAATCCATTGTGAGAATTACATGGAATGTAGACCATGTCCCTAATACCACATATTTTCTTGCCCTCAAAACTCATGAGATTGCATGGTCATATTTCAGAATAGAAAGGTCCCAAACACAATACTGTACTTTCAAGGTAAAATATATGTGATCTTAGTCAAAGCATGGTGTACCTAATCCCTGGGGCCATTCTAGCATCCTTAACATCACTGCAAAGATCTGGAAAACAAAAAATCAGGAAATAGATGATTTGGCTAATATCTTTTCTTCTAGGCTGTTCAGACTGAGGATGGGATCCATTGTGTTTAATTTGGACATGTTACTTTGCTCTTTGAAATTACATAACTGTAGACAAAATCCTTTTCTTAGAAATTGTAGATGTTACTGTTTTAGCTCAGGCTGCTATAACAAAATACTAGACGGTTTAAATGACATTTATTTTTCACAGTTCCAGAAACTAGGTAATCCAAGATCAAGGTGCTGGCAGATTTTCTAATGCCAACATGAAGTTCCCATGCCTATAACTTAGTTTAAATCTAATTATCATCCAAAGGCCCCCATCTCCTAATACCATCACTTTAGGGATTAGGGAGCACAATTTATGAATTTGGGGGGGGGCACAAACATTCAGTCCATAATAGTTACAGTGATAAAAATACTGCAGAAATTTTTACCATCAAATGATCATTGAAACAGAGAGAGAGAGAGAGAGAGAGAGAACAGAAATAGTTGATAACAGAGGTAAAGATAGACATTCTACAAAACATGATACATGAAGATAATGCCTCAAACAGCAGTACAGATATGTAATAATCATGTCCCACATGGTAATTATCTACCCTCCAGGTTAGGCCAAAGAAGGATTAAAATGAGGGCTGCAAATTGAGACCATTTACACCAATGTAACTAAACTAGTGGCATTAAAACTGAGACTACCTATATGAATATAACTTAACAACTTGCACCAGGAAATTCTTGCCCAGGAAGATGAGACATCAAATTTATATATAACTTTACTGCCTATGTTATGAAATTATTGAAAATCAATATATCTAGGCAGTTTGCTCATTTCAGGAAACAGTTAGCTTTTTAATAAAACAATTTACTTATCAAGACTCACTTTGACCTTTTCCATGTCCTCTAATCCTGAACTGTTTTATGTGAACTTTACCCAGTTCTAAACAATTCCCAACTTTAAAAGGCTTACCATAACTTCATGAGCCTAACCCAAAACACTGGGAAAATAAGTTAATATAACTTCTTCTGTTGAGATACTACTATTGAAATGACATTCTTGGAGTGCCTGGGTGGCTCAGTTGGTTAAGTGTCTGGCTTCGGCTCATGATCTCACGGTTCCTGGGTTCGAGCCCCGCGTCAGGCTCTATGCTGACAGCTAGCTCAGAGCCTGGTGCCTGTCTTCAGATCCTGTGACTCCTTCTTTCTCTGACCCTCCCCTGTTCATGCTGTCTCTCTCTCTCTCTCTCTCTCTCTCTCTCTCTCAAAAATAAATAAAAACATTTTAAAAAATTTAAAAAAAAGAAATGACATTCTCTCTTGCTGCAGGAAATTTAATGAAGTAAACTTTTCTTGACCAACAGATTTTTGTAGAGATAAACTATAATAGCATCTGCTCCAGTGATTCTCAACTGGCACAGCTGACAAATTAGTAATGCCTAGGGACAGTTTTGGCCACCAACATCTATGGCACCTAGTGGGTAGAGACCATGGATATTGTTAAATATCTAAATGCACCAGATAACCCACACCCTCCCTATCCAACAAAGAATTATCTGGTCTAAATTTTAGCAATGATGAGGTTGAGAAAGCCTAATCTATTTTTTTTATTTCTGTGAAGATTAAATGGGATAACACATAAAATTTTGGCATATGGCCAACATTAAATAAGTGATTCATTACTGTTATTATTCTTACTAGTATTTATTTTATCAGAGCATGTAAGAAGATTCTTTATAGACATTTTGTATCTATAAAAATAAAGAAGACACAGTCTTTTTAATGCAGCAGCATGACACTACTTATGTTCTCATCATGGAGAAATAGAATGAGTCACAGTGGAAAGATATATCAGTTTCATGACTGCAGAGCAAATACCCACTTCCTTATTTTATTTTATTTATTTATTTTTTAATTTTTTAACATTTATTCATTTTTGAGAGACAGAGATAGACAGAGTATGAGAGGGGGCGGGGCGGAGAGAGAGAGGGAGACACAGCATCAAAAGCAGGCTCCAAGCTCTGAGCTGTTGGCACAGAGCCTAACGCAGGGCTTGAACCCACAAACCACAAGATCATGACCTGAGCCGAAGTCGGGCACTTCACTGACTGAGCCACCCAGGTGCCCCAGCACTTCCCTGTTTTAAATGGGAAATGTCAAAATGTGTACAGCTTTGTCTTTAAAAATTTTAGGAATCAAAAGGTTTATTTTTCCACAAATGTTTAAGCATCATCAATATGATATGCATTAATCACTCTATTGGAAAATATCACTATATTTGGGAATGCTGTTGTTCAACACAGGTCCTCAAAACCACTTTCAGTATTCTTATATCCTAATATTTATCCCATGAGTGCATTTTACTCCTTTACCCATATAAACTAGTATTTGTTTCCAGACTGGGTAGTATTTTTGGTTGGATTAGGTACAAAGCTTGACATGTTTTAGTTGGTTCTTGGAAACCAGAGTCCAAAAGCAAATCTTGAATAACTGACCATATTATCCAAAGACCAGTACCAATAGTGGAACAAGACTAATAGCCCAATGGCCACACACCTTTAATTTCTTTTGGTATTATTTAATCCCGAGTTACCACCCTTCACAATTATAAGGCAATCTAGTGGAGCTGTCCTTCCAAACAGGACCATCAGATTCTCTCCCTCCTTAGGACTTGAATCTCAAGCATCATGACAAAAAGATAGAAGGCCATTGAACATCTCTCTTTACAATATTGATGTGGAAGAGACTAGTCATTAGTTCCCAACTTTTAGTCTGGGATATCCTCATCACTGTATAGGTGATCAGAATTAAAAAAAAAAATTGTGATTCTTAGTGTCCTTATAATATAAATTTATTTTAAGGTAGCCTGAGACACATTTCATTACTTATAACCAGAGGATTCTCACTGATATGTTATTAGCATGTATGCACCCACATATGGTTATCCTTCTATGTTCTGAATTGATTTCTGAAAAAGAAGCAGACTTCCAAGCTGCAACTGGCTTAGTGAAATGTATCAGCAGCTGCAGACCTAAATTCTTTAAGATTCTAGCAGGATAGAAAAAGCGGTAAAAAGAAGGCTCCTAGTATTCCGCCACACCCTCAAACTGGAGTGATAATACCAGTCACAGTATCATTGTCAGATATGGAGGAAACAATGTATTTTATTATTAATGTCCTCTCACGTCCTATTTTTAAAGAGATTAAATGAATAGAAATTCCTGGCAGAGTCAACCCTAACCGAATGCTTTCCACACCCTCTAAAGCTGTACCCTGCAATACAATGAAGATTAAAAATTGAATGTCATCCGAACACTCATACCATCAGGGCTATAAACATTCATTCCAGAAGTGACTGCAAGGAGACTTAGAGGAAGAGAAAATCAGTAACTAGCAATGGAGAGACAAGACCAGGTCTGGGGAACTAGATAAAGAGGTTGACTAACGACTTAGGTTATCTATTTACATGAAAAAGCTGTGACAATAATGGTTAAGAAGGCTTTAGGCTAGTTATTCAGATAAGAGTATTATTTTGTAATCTTTTCTCAGTCTACAACCTTCTCTAACTGCTTCTTTGCATGATCATAACCCTTTATGAGCCAATACAGTTAATGCCAGTTGAAGGCATGAGTATAGATTAGCACCATGACCCATGACTTTCCTTTATGGTTCTTATCTCTCCACCTCCTAATGCTTCTGAAGTCTGGCCTAACTTCTTTCAAACTTTGGGCCTCAGGGCCGGTGCTAATTTGCATACAAGTTTGGAGAAGAAACACATTAATAGTATTTCTGTGTATAAATGAAAGATTTCTATGAAATACACTAGTTAAACTTGATGATAAATTCCTTTTACCAGTCATCTGGTTTAATTCTGTGAAATGCAGTAATCTCCATGAAGAAAAGAAATGGGAAGTACCAGAGGGGATTTTTTTTTTTAACTGGGAAAAGTTTTAAGTTGACAGATTCTGCAAGGTTTCTTGTAAAAGATCCCTTAATATTTTTTACTAACTGGTTTGCTTGCACTGAAGTATGTAAATGATTAAATATAAGAGTAAATAGAGAAACACTTCTGGTATTAGAGCTAATCTGACTTTAATGAATGATTGTTTCATTAATCAGAGTCCAAAAGATTAAGTCCCTATTATCTTCCTATGTGAGAGCAGTTAATGAATATCATATGAAAAAAATTAAAAACAATGGTATCTACCTTCCAGGGTTTCAAAAGAAACCCCTATAACTCATTTCTGTGCTTTTAGCGTTTGTCAGGTAAGTAAATGGGTTAAAAAATGTATATTAAATAGAGCTAGAAAAATAGAGAAAAAGCTATGAAGTTCTGTGGCTACTTTGCTTTTGAGGTCCTCTTTCACACTGATTTTAGAAAGTAGGATATGCACGTCAATATGAAATTATTTAAGGAGATTATTTGCATAATTCTATATGCAAACAACATATTGGAAAGAGTAACATCCTAATATGATAAGAAAAGATAGGATATGATAGGCAGAAAGGGAAATATTAGGACCTGAGTCCCCTGGGTGGGGAAAAACATATTTTGGAACAATGCTGGGAGCAAGACCACAGCAAACCCCCTAGGGCTTAAGGTTCCTCTTAAGAATGTAACCAAGACCCCAACTACTCCCCCTCAGGTTTCTCTCAGGAATTTGAAAAAAGACCTAAGTATGGCCATAGGCCATCCCTCCTACAATGGAAATGAGCCAATCAGGAATGGACAACCCAGCACCTAGAGTTATCCAGCCAATAAGGGTAGAACCTGAGAAGAAACATGGAGAAAGGGAAAGGGGAGGGCTGACCAGAACCTTATAAAACGAGGACCCCCTGCCTCTTGTCAGTGGTCTTTCACTTTCTAATATCCTACCCCCACCCGGACTCTGTAAAGAGAGCTTTCCTACTACTCTTACTTTCTAATCTTATACTCTAATAAACTTTTGCCTGCTGCTCATTTTGTGTCTACCTCTTCTTTCTTTGAAGCAGTGAGACAATGAACCCTGGGAATTAAGGTAAAAAATCCTGTAACATTTTGAGAACAAGAAAAGTTCATTTCAGTTGACTGGAATTTTGTATTTTTTTCTTTTGTGATTTACCCTATTCATTTATTTCCATTTTATTGCCTGCAATAATAAACAATAGATAAGTGAGAAGAAGGTTGTAGTTTTGACTAAATATTTCCCTGAACAAGTTCATGTCCAAATATCTTATTTAAGTAACTAGTATGACAGGGGGGAAGTTCTTACAGGAGACAGTGTGTTGATGATTTTTCACATAGTTCTATTACCCTAGTAAATGTAAAAGGGTACTTGCATTAGGTGTTACATTAATGTGTTCTCTTTTCTTATTTCTTTGGTAGAGTAAATTCCTTCCAGCATAATGCTACAGTTGTCAATACACAAGATAAGTTTTTACATTGTCCAGTCATAAAAAATTAGACAACGCAATGTCTGGCTTTCATTAGCAAATATGTTTAATAAGATTCAAGTCAACCCAAGGAGCTTTCTTACCATGATTAATCATTGACAAACTCCCTCCTTGACCAAATTTTAGTTAGATTCTTTTCAGCTCTTCTCTCATCTAGGCTTCAACTTCAACCTGACTTCAGCAAAGGATACTGCTTAGTCATTTAGCAAGAATCTTCTTGCCCTTGATAAGTGATCACCCTTGATATCTGCCCAAGTTTCTCATCTTCTACCCTTCATATCTGATCACCTTGACCTGACTTCAGCAAGAATCCTGTGGTCTGTTTAGCCAAGAATCTCCTTGAAATCTTCTCTTGAATTATTTTCCATTCACTTACCCCCTAACTCTGCTCATTGGCTATAAATCTCCAGTTTTCTTTACTGTATTTGGAGTTACACACAGTCTTTTTTCCTTATTGCAATAGGATTGTCTGCTATTGCAATAATTTTGAAGAAAGTCTTCCTTACCATTTTAACTGTCAGAATAGTTTTCTTTTTAACATCATGGATGCCTGGTTTCTATGAAAACAAATCACTGGATTACAGGTAGATTATAGATATAACTTAAGAGTTCATGTCATAAAAGAAGATATTGGTTTCCACATTGTAAATGAAATAAAAATGATATAATTTATATAAGATTGTAGAATCTTTCTCCTCTCCTGCCTTTCATGACTTAGGATGGGAATTTAGGACTACTTCACTAAAAATTTATTGATAACAAATACACTATTAAACAGACTTAGCAAGGGATTTTCAAACAAACGTTGAGATCCAGGTAATAAAATAATAGTAAAGAAGAGGGGAAAGTAGTTGAAAGTCAAAATATATCAATGGCTCCCCAACCCTCCAGCATCTTTTATCTTTAACTGAAGACGGTATTTAATGTGGTGGCTTGAACCATTTGAAGTCATTACTTAGTTTAGATCATTTTTAGATCATTCCTGGCTCTCTCCCATGTATATAGGATATACACCTGTCATTAAACTTGCCTGTTTTTTCCTGTCAGTCTGTCTTTTATTATAGGAGTGTCTCAGCCAAGAAGCTAGAAGGACAAGGAAAATTATTTTCCTCTCCCATATACTCCTTATCCTCCCATCACCCTCAATAGATCTTTCAGTCTTTTTTTCTTTTTCCCTTCACAAACAAGATTCATGAAATAAACATTCCCAGTTTTTACTTCTTCACCATCCATTTGCTCCTGACAGCTCTTAGAGTCTGTATTCTTGTTAGAGTAGGCAGTTAGTCAGATTCCAACAGGATACCTGGAAGTCAGCCAGGAAGTCATGGACAATGATTGGGAAGGTCAGAGGCCTGTACTGACAGCACTCCACAAGAAGCCAATCAAACAAGACAAGCCCAAGATGGTGGATGCCATGACAGGAATCCCTTGACCAAATTAGGAAGAAAAAGTACGAAACCCTCCTTCCCATCCAAGGTAACAAGTATTCTACAATCTAGCTAACTCTCAATAAAAGTTAGAAACCCAACCTCCAGGGGGCACAGCTCTTTATGTCTCTTGAATTGGCCCGCTCTCATATCTTGAGAGTATACTTTTCGCTCTCCTTGAATTATTTCTCATGACAAGACCAAGAACCTTCAACAATTCCTTTGGGTCTGGTTGGGGTGAGGTCCCAGGGCTTAGGGTCTTCCTAGTTCATCTGGCAACATTGTGGTACCACTAATTCATTGTAATTGTTCTTACCAATTTTACTATTTCTTCCTTAATTTTATATTCTTTGAATATAGTTCAGTCTTTCTTGATCTTTCTTGAGTTCTTATCTTTCTTGATCACATATGTATTATAAAATGATACATATAACCCTCTTAGATTAGAAGTGCTCTTTGACATCTATTGACAATAGTGCTTCTTGTTCAACTGTGTCCATGCCTTTTAAATCTACTTTGCAAGTTTTTCTTCCTGAGACTATCATTAAACACTCTCCAAGGAAACTCATTAGCCTTCTTCTCTTCTCATTATGTACACTTTCTGTCAGTGTCCTCCATCACCCTACTGACTTCAGTTACCATCATTAAACTCATGATGCTCATATTTTTTCTATACTTCTTATATCAGACCTGAAATTCAAAGGCATATATCCAATTATCTGCTTGATGTAGTCACATTTCAAATTCAACATATCCCAATGGAAATAATTATCCAAAGAAAATGGTTCACATAGTTATTCAGGTAGACATCTGTGGCTATAGTAGCCATGCCCTTCAATAGAGGAAAGCAGCCACTGCCTATCTGATAAAGGAGAAGGAGGTGGAGGAATAAACATAGATTTGGGAGAATAAACACCTGAACTTTACTCTCTTCCACACTCTGATTTTCTACTAGTGTTTACTATTGTTACCTAATTGGGATACATAAGACAAGTTTGTTGATCTAGTCTCTATGTTGGGCATTTCCAGGTACAAAGCAGGGTGAAAAGGAGAAAGCGTGAATTTCATTTATAACATCCAAAGAACTGGAGAGTGTGTAACAATGGAAGAACAGATATTACTGCTTCAGGCATACTAATAGGAACCCACTACAGTTAGCATGAGTACATCCAATTGTTGAGGGTGAACTAACTTATTAATTCTAACATTATATCCTATTATTGTTTTGATCTTCTATATATATAAATATAAGGTATTGATACTTTTATTTCTTTTCAATGCTTATTACCTATAGTTTCTTTTTACTTCTTTAATTAATTGCCAACGACCTCCAGTGTAATGTTGAATGTAAAGGGTGATAACAGGTACCCTTGTCTTGATTCTGACCTCTACAAGAACACTTTAAAAATTTCATTAAGTATGATGTGTACCCTATGAGTTTTAGTAGACATCTATTATAAGAATTATAAAGGACCCATCTATTTTTAATTTGGAAAGAATTTTTATCATAAATGAAGGTTTAATTGTACCACATTTTCTTAATCTAGTGAAATAAACATTTATTTTTTTCCTCTTTACTCTGTTAATGTAGTGAAATACCATAATTGTTTAATTTATTCTACTTTTCTCTTTTTAAATGTATTACTATACTAAGCGCATTGTTCATACAATCTATTTTTATTTACTTCTCTACTTGTCTCAGTTACTCAGAGAGCTCTATCAAAAATCTACCTTGGCAATTGTGGATTTTTTTCCTTTCTCTTTGTAGTTTTCTTCATTTTAACTTTATAATTTTTAATCCTATATTATTAGCTAAACACAGATGTAGAATTTTATATTTCTTATAAGACAATTTTGCTATTATGTTATTACTGTGAAGTTTCCTCTCTGTTTCTGAAACTCCACTTTGCTTGACATTAATATAGTTACTTCAGCTCTTTCACATTAGTTGTTTATACACGGTACATTTTTTTTCTCACCTTTTGCCCATGTATTTTCTTGTTTAAAATGTTTTTTAAAGTTTATTTATTTTGAGAGAGAGAGGTGGGGGGAAGGACAGAAGGAGAAGGGCAGAGAGAATCCTAAGCAGGCTCTGCACTGTCAGCATGAGAGCCTGATGTGGGGCTGAAACTCATAAACCGAAAGATCGTGACCTGAACCAACAGTCAGTTGCTTAACTGACTGAAACACCCAGGCACCCCTTGATTTTATATTTTCTATAAACTTGTATATTAAATGTGTCTTGTGCAAGTCAGGGATTTTAAAAATCTGATCTGATAAAGTTTGTCCTTTAAGTCTTCCTTTAAACAATTTCTGTGAATTATGGTCACAGGTATCTTTGGGTCTAAATCTAATATCTTTGCATATGCTTTCTTTTTGTCCTTCCTCTCTTAAATTTCTCTTTTTTCCTGACATCTTCTGTACTATTTTTTCTTATTCATTTTTTCCCAATTAGCTTGGTATACTCTTTTTAGAATTTCTTTAATTATTACCTTTGCAATCATAACCTTCATCCTTGATATATCAAAATCTAATATTAATTAGTAATTTACTTTTCTCCCACACGGTGCAAAGAACCTTAAAAGAGTATAACTCAATTTACCTCCATTTGAATTATTTGTCATTATTTCCATGAGTTCCAATTCTGTGAATGTTTAAAACTCAAGATATTTCATCATCATTTAGTTAGTATTTATTCATATTTACTTGTTTTAATTTGATTCCTTCCTAAATTTCTGAACTTTCATCTTCACCTGAAGAATATCATTGAGTATTTGTATTATGTGTCTAATGGCAATAATTTTCTCAGTTTTTACTTGTCTGAGATTATCTTTATTTAAATTAATTCCCAAAGGATAGTATTTTCACGTAGCATAGAATTCTAGGTTGAGCTCTTCTTTGGACATGATTTGATTTTTTTTTCCTTCTTTGGCTGCTTTTAATAGTTTAACTTTTTCTTTTTTCTTGCCCTCTCAACTACTCCATCTGGCAACATCAGGTAACTCCAAATCTGGGTTAAACTTTCTAGTCCACCCCCTTTTATCCGATTCTGATCTAGTAATTCTTCACTGCTTATTAGTTCTCTGATAGCAACAAACAGATGGCTTTAATAACTGTGTTAGTCAGGGTTGTCCAGAGAAACAAACGAGAGAGAGAGAGAGAGAGAGAGAGAGAGAGAGAGAGAGAGAGAAGAATAGGCTTATGTGATTATGGAGGCTGACAAGTTAAGCCTCAGGATCCTCAGGTACATTAGGAGAATGGATGATGTAGTTAGGAGGATGGATGATATATAAAGGCTGGCAGGCTGAAGAACAGGAAGATCTGATGTGCCAGTTCAAGTCTGAAGGCAGGAAGAGCCAGTGTCTTAGGTTGAAGGTACTTAGATGGAGGAATTCTTTCCATCAGGAGAAGGTCAGCCTTTTTGTTCTATTCAAGCCTTCAGCTGATTGCCAAGAGATCTGCCCAATTTAGTGAGAGCAATCTGCTTTACTGGTTTACTAATTCAAAGTTAATCTCATCCAGTAACACCCTCACTAGAGTAAACAGAATAACATAGCTATCTTGCCAAATATCTTGCCACTACATGGTCCAGTCAAGTTGATAGATAAAATTATCCATCGCACTAATTTTCCAAGGTTCCCCCCCATCTGCCTATGAAAATGCACTGATTTAAATTTAAACTAATGCTCCTATGTCTGTGCAATAAAATACAAAATTTTTAGCATGAAAATTTTGGATGAAAATCTGATCCTAGTGAGCTTTCCAGATTTTTGTTATTAATTCCTAGCTTAGACCATGGCCATCCACAAATGGCTTTTCTGCCATGGTGAGGCAGTTTTACTTCTTGTCTTTCCTAAGTGCTCTTCCTTCTGCCCAACATGGCTTGTTCCACTCTCTTAACCTGACAAAAGACTCCTCACCCTGCCCGTTCTCTCTCAGCTTTTCCTCTCTCCAGAGAATGTTCTTTAAGACACTTAAACCCAGAGAAGGAATGATATAGTTGTTCTTCCTTTTCATGTGGCATAGTTAATATATGCATGTTTATGTGCATAACAAGCTGTCATATACATACATAAATGTTATAAAGATAATAAAGTAAGCACCTGATACAAATCCCCCGACTTAATAGACTAGACCATTATTAATCCATTGAAACTGCCCATTGCTCCTCACTTGAATCATTTCCAGCCCCAAGATACCTGTGCTGAATTTTTACTCATCTTTTTCCTTGTTTACTTTCACTTTTTCTGTTTCTAGATTAATCATATATATTTATTTTAAATTATTTCATTTAATATTATGTTTCTAATATGCCTCCATAGTAATGCATGTAACTTTAGTTTATTTAGTGTCTTGGCTTGTGTACTTTTTCAGGGTAGTAATAGAATACAATTAGTTTATCTAGCTTTTAGATAAACACAATAATTCTTACGCCTGTCTCTTCGTACAGGATATTCTATATGCAGAATAGTTTCATTTGCAGAATTTTCTTTAGTTTATGGTAAGAAGTTAATTTACTGAGTCTTAGTGTGTGTCCATGTTTAGGTAATGAGTAATTGTTTTCAAATATTATTGACCTAATTCAGCTCACACATATACCAGGTGACTTCCTACTGTTTTATATTATTATCAACACTAGGTATTCTCAGACTTTAAGAATTTTGCCAATATGGACCATGCAAATAGGAACCTGTTATACTAATTTACATTGTTCTACTAACAAGATTAAAAGTATTTTCATATGTTCACTAAGCAGTTATTTTGTCTTCTGTAAGATGCCTCTTTATGTGTTTTGCTACTTTTTCGAAAGCTTTGCTTAATTTTTTTCCTATTGATTTATAAGTTATTTATATGTGTTGGTACCAAACATTTGTCAATTTTATGCATTACACAAATTTTCTTCTGCTTTGTGGCTTATGTTTTCAGTGTCTTTGTGGTGTCCTGTGGAGAACAGCATTGTTAAATTTTAATGTGTTCTAATTTAACCATCTTTTTTTCTCTATAGTTAGCACCTTTTGTAATTAATAAACTCCTACCCACCCTGAGGTCATGAAATTATTCTTCATTATTTTCTTCTGTTTTAATTTCCCTTTATATTTAGGTCTGTAATAAATCTAAAAACAACGTATGCTTTTTTCATTTTTAATTAAAAAGCAAATTTAATTTTTGTCTATAGAGTTTGGTTACATTCTCAGTAGCTTTTAATAAATAGACCTTTCTTTCCTCAGTCCTTTGTCACATATCAGGTTTTTATGTATGCATGGGTGCTTCTGGGGTCTCTATTTTTCCCTATATGTGCTAATAGTTAATGGCTTTTATTTTAGGCTCTTATAGGTATTAATATCTGGCAATACCGGATAAAATATGGCAAATCTCTCACCTTACTCTTCTTTGGAAGTACCATGGTTCTCCTTAGGCCTGTGCTTTTCCATATTAAATTTAAAATTAGCCAATCAGCTAAGTAGTAGATTGCTTAAAAACTCTGTAGAACAGGGCACCTGGATGTCTCAGTCAGTTAAGCATCTGACTTTGGCTCTGGTCATAATCTCACAGTTCGTCAGCTGGAGCCCAGCTTTGGGTGACCACTAACCCCACTTTGGGAGAGTTTGGACCCCGCCTTAAGGGAACATGAGCCCCACTTTAGGTGAGCCCTGCTTCTCTCTCTCTCTGCCTCTCTGTCTCTGTGTCTCTGTCTCTCTCTCTCTCTCCCCCCCTTCTGCCCCTCCTTGGATTCTCTTTCTTTCCCTTTCTGTCTTCAGCCCTCACTCGTGCCCTCTCTCTCTCTCCGAAAACACACACACACACACACACACACGCACAAAACAAAAGTTTGTGGAATATTGACTTGAAATTATGGCGGGCACAGTTTCACTGAATAGTCCATTACTCCTATTTTGGGGGGTTTGGTCTACACAGTGGGCTATGAGAGAGAGTATTACTTGATACTTCTGGGATGAAGCATTTCTAAATGGGTGCTGTTTCTCCACATCCTGTCTTCCCCTGACTTGGTAACCAGGCCATGTGTGGCAGATAGAAGAGAGTCTGAATCCTTAAGAATGAGATGAAGAGAATGGTTTTAGTACGTCGGAAGACAATTCTACACGGGTTTCTCATGTTTCTGCCCATTTTACAAGCACAGGCACTGGCTGCCTTTGTTGGATTATCTTTTCAAAGGGGTTTGTGTAACAAACAACACTGGAGGATAGAAATAGCCTCAATCTTTTGCAAAGAGCAGATGTGTTTACTCTCTAGCATAAAATAGTTAGATTCTTTAAGTACAGGGCTCTGCTCCTGCACTGCAGTCCCCTTTGTGTAAGATGTGACGCGGTCCTCTAAGTTGTCCAATGGGAACAAAGTAACCATGATGCACATGTTACTTGCTGTCCTGAGTAACAAAGTCCATTATCTCTGATGCATATCTCACGTATATTGCCTGCAGATAGGGAAACCAGACCCTTCACCTCTCTTGACATACTAAATCTATATTCTATTATTGAGGAGTAAACATTTTTTTGTGTTAAACCTATGGGATTTTGGCATTTTTATATTGCCTATGAACACTTAGCCCAACCTGTTACACAAAAGTATTGAGTCTTGTTTATTTGTTTATTTATCTTTATTATTCTTCTGAACTTTAGTGTTTTTTACTTATTTTCCTATACTGAGTAGGATCTCCAGTGCAGTGGTTAAAAAAAAAAGCTAAATTGCCAGCATCCTTTTCTTTACCTAATCGGAAGAAACTGCTTCTAAAATTCCACTATTAAAAATTAGATACGCTGTAGGTCTTGGCAGATATTTATTAGTAAATGAAGGAAAATTTCTGCTCTTTTTATTGAATAAGAGATTTTTAATCATGAAAGAGCATTGAATTTTATCACCATCTTTTTTAAGCTCTCATTGAGATGGTTATACCTGTTTTCTCCTTTAATACATTACATATTTTCTAATGTTAACTGACCTTTGAATTCCTAGGACAAAACCAACTAGGTCATGATGTGCTATCATTTTTGTACATCAATGAATTTGTTTTGCTAATAATTTGTTTGGATTGTCTCATAAATATTCATGAGCAGAATTTGCTTGCACATAATTGTTTATTTGTCAATCTCTTGCAGAATAATTATGGCTTCTGAAGCAAGGACCATATCTTATTCATTGTTATATCTTCAATACTTAGTAAAATGCCTGGCACACATGTTATGCTAATAAATGTTTTTGAATGAATGCACAATTGATTAATCATATTCTAAGAAAGAAGTAAGCTTCTAGGTAAGTTCTAATTCTCAACTTTAAATGAGATAACCCATATTCATCAAATTTGCAAGCTGACTTTTCGTACTCTCTATTCACTCAAGCCATAGATATGAAAGAGGGCTTTGATGCCTCATTGTCACCAGATCCTATCAATTCTATTCCAAAATGTCATTCTAATATCTGCATTTTGTCAGTTTCCATCCCCACTAACGCAGAACCCCTCACTTTCACCACCTGCCTGTGGATTTATAAATGCCTACTTGGCTTCTCTACGTTCAGTCTCCACTCCCTCCCTTTATCATTCACAAGTCAAAGTAATCTTTTTAAAAAAGATAAATAAAATTGTTACTTGCCCCCATGCTTAAAACCAGCCAATCGTTTCCCACTATACTTAAGAAAACATGTTAAATACTTACAGTAGCTTATGAATCATATATCAGCATAACATCTTACCTGCTTCTTCTCACCCTCTGTTTCCAAGTTTACTACCTTAGAGCCACTGTGCCCCACAGCCTATTAAAATATACCTTGTGCACTTACTGTAGGGGTCCTCTCTTTGCTGGATAGGAAGACAGATGCTTGAAATATTAATTTAGGGGACATTCTGGATTGCCAGGTCTAAAGTAGCACTCTAACTACTGATTTCTTTGTAACTCTATTACAATGTATAATTATTTGTATATGTATGTCAAACCATTCAGTGATTTTCTACATTTGCGTATTTGATACCATAAACATATGGAGCATGTCTAGTTTGCCTATATACCCATTTCATATTTCAATGCCTTGAATTTAGATATTGCTTAATAAATGTTTTCAATGAGCCAAGGAAAGAAACTATATAACAAGCTACAGAAGTATCTGTAAGTCTTGCGCCAGTCCCTCCACTTTGGAAATAGTGCACCATGTAAGCAACTAAAAGAAAGCGTTAGCTGCTTATAAAGATGAAATTTATAAACAACTCTCAAAAACTAAATAGAAGTGTGTCCATAATCAGTAACATTGGAAATAACTGTTAAATTCTGTGATCATGTGAACTGTGTCATTAAATGCGGTGTATTCATACAACAGTATAAATGTAGCTGATGTCTCTCCTATGGTTTAAGCTCTATTTGCAGTTCAGTACAGACATACTTGGGAATAACTGGTTCAGGCCCGATGGAAGCAAGTTTGCATACATTACTTAGGATTCCTGAAGAGAGAGCTCGGTCTAAAAAATGAAACAAACAAACCCACTTCAATGAGCTTAATCTAATATAAAATTTTGTCTTCAGGAGGACCAGGTGATTTTGAAGGAAACTTGCCACTTGTTATTCAGATTTGTCTTCTGATACCAGGTTCTTAAACTAATACATCAGCCCTACATTGTTATATTTGAAATTAAAGAGCCTTTTTATTAAAAAATCTAACATATCCCTTCAGACACTGATCTGGTTATCTTCTTCTGGAATGAATTAATGGTAAATGTTCAGCCAGGAGACATGAGACTGGATGGACAGGGATATGAGATAGAGAAGACAAAGACACTAGACACATAGGGCAGCAAAATGAGCACAGAATGTTCAGCCAGAAAATCTACTCTGCCATCTCCCATGGTCCATGATTTCCTTGCAGATCAGGTCCTAGACAGGATTGGACAGTTGCACCGTTTTGGCCTGGTTAGGCCTCCCTTTTTGAGCTTTAGCCTAACATATCCAAGCACTGCCTTCTACTGGCAAAAATTTATGAAATATAACCTCTTAAACACAATACCTCTCTTCTGACCATGGGTCCCCTTTCTAAGCATCTGACTTAATCATCATTGTACCTCCAAGTTTCTTCACATCAGCAGCCAACCACATTCACCAGTTCATGGATGATCCTCTCCTTCTCGTACATGATAAAGTTGTCAGTTAAAGTTTGTAAGTGTGCACTCCCAAACCCGAGGTCACATTTAGCCACATAAACTACGAAAGAGACACTTAGAGTCTTAACTGCCAATAGAGTTATCTTACATGTTCATTTATTGCAGTAGCATTAAAAAGAGAAAGAGGCATTCTCTCCAGTTTGACAGATTTGCCTCTGGAATGAAAACTGGAGACCACAGAGCATGTGTGGAAATAGAGCAGACCTAGAAAATGCACCAGTGAGCAGCAGAGAGACAGGGCTGGTGGTGCCCAGAGACCATGACTATACCTGTGTCTGCGTAAAGTAGATTGAGGAAGAGGATAGAAATAAAACATGGCATTGCCATGTCATTACTGAGAAGAGTCTGTAAGCACATGTGAAATAGCCTTCAGAGAAGCCTAATGATTTTAAAAGCTAAATGATGGAGAGAAGCCAAATTAAAGTTTTATGTAATATATATCTATTACACATATATATCAACAAAGGTTATAACTGAGTAATATAATTAACTGCAGTTTTATAGTTTATCAAGTTATATATATTTGTTTTCAAGTTTAATCTATATACTTATATACTTATATACATATATACTTATGTCTTAATTTTATGTAATAGGATTAGCTATATCATTAAAAAGAATAAACACCTTAGTGTAAAAATATTGTAAATCTCCTGAAACACAACTTTGAATGAATAGTTCTCCACTTTGAGATAAAAAAAAAAAAATCTTATTACTGCTGCTGGAAAATGACTTAACCAGGTAGAAAATATCTGTCGACCTTAAAAATAAAATAGCCATTTAGTTTACCAACAGAATGAGTTTATTTGGGTATAATCGAGGAAATGCAGTTGAGAACACGTGAGCTATTGTGGATCCTAGGCAAGTCTGGAGAACAAAAGAGAGGAGTATTCTTTTATAGAGAAAAGAAGGAAGCTGGGGGGACTGTTTGGAAGGAAAGTCCATTGGAAAAGAGGGAAAGTTCAGGGTGGTGGCAGTTCTCATTGGCTGTGTTGTTGCTAGGCAAGGAGAAAATCTCCCCTCCTCCTGGGAGAGTAGTCAAGTCGGCCTCTTCCTGGGCAGTGCAAGATATGCTTCCTCCTTCTGAAGTCTGCAAGCTGTAGCAAGTGGTGATCTGTGACAGCACCTCATTCAGGGTGCCCAGGCTCCATTTTAAGAGAGGTTCTTTTATTCATTTTCACACATCTAAGCAGCTGAGGCCATGAAGGGCCCTTTTCTGAAATGAGTGCAGTGAAATCAAGAATGAGTAACACTGTGGCAACAGGAAATCTGAGGGAATGTTAAGAGATTTGACAGTTGGTACTAGAAATGAAACATCAATAAGATGGCTAGGCTGGATTCAGTCGGAGAACATGTATCTCTAGACCTGTCACATTAAATTGAGATTTTATCTGAAGTAAGAAGTTTGAAGTTTTGTACTGGATAAGAAGCAAACAACAGTTGAACATGTGTTGTGGACAGAGGTATCAAACAGAGTTCTTTAAAAGTATTCTGATATACTGTCAATAACTTTATCAAACAGATCAGATTTTTATGGACAAATATTTAAATATGTAATAGTGATTACCTGTTATTAATAATGTCCTTTCCCTAGACTTATAAAATAGACACTAGTTATTGATTATTATTAAAAATAAATGAAATATGATTCTATCCCCTCAAGTTGTTGTACATAATTACTTAACCAGATAACTAATTCATATGGCTTATACTCTGTCTTAATCAGTATCATGGTACTAAGCTGGAAACAGAGAAATAGTCTCAAAAAGTGTTAAAGATATTCATGCTTGTTTGGGACCATATCACCAATTCTCAAGATATTCTTTTATCCAAGAGATTTTTGTTACAGAATTAATTTGCCTTAATAGTGTTCCATTAGTAATTGAGAGCCCTGAGCATTTAATTCAGAGTTTTCCCTGTAAATTAATAATGAATAATAAAAAGATAAGTTACAGTATCTTCCTTTTATCTTTTCCCTATAAGTAAAACCTTTGTGCATTTTATGTCAGTTCTGTCTCTTCTCAAAATATAAACAGAGATGGGTTCAATTGTTCCATTTTTGAGAGAAGCAACATACTTCCTTAAGATCTCATGGTAAAAGCTGAAGCAGGAGATAAAAATACAGATAAAGAATGAAGTCTTGATGAAACTATAAAGAATTTTCAGGTGGAAATAGAATATGGGCCTGAAATGTAAGGCAGAATGCATTTCTACACCAGATGTGTGAAACACATGAAAGAGTATTATGTATCCTCAACTAAAATTTAGGAATCCCAAACCAAGTCCTAGCTAATTAAAAAATAAGCAGATCTCTATATTTTAACCAAACTCAGACAGAAACAAGGATCTGAGGTTGCAGTGCATATGTTAGGAGGCTTCTCTTTGTGCACAAGGACTAATAATATTCCCGAAAGGCAGCCAGACAGCTTCTTCCCAGATGCTGAAGCAGTGTTCCTCATTTTAGGAGAGTGTCATTCCTCCAAGTTCATTCAAAAATGATCCCAAATGGGAGAGGTATCACTGGACTACTCACTCTACACCTAGTTAAAGTGATTTGTATGAGCTCCATCCATTCCAGTGACCTGAACTGGAGCCATTTATCAGGATATCACTTAAACTCCAATCACCCCTAGGATGTTTCACAGCCTGTTTTGTGAGCAAACAGATGTGTGGACTCAACAAAGAAGTTGTAAAGCAGGAACATTTCAATAACTCTGAGGAATTCACCTAAGAAAATCTAAAAAACAAGATACTTAATACGTGGAGCACAACTTGCTAATGTCCTCCCATAATTTAAAATCATTTGTTTAAAAAATGTCCAGATGTTATCTATTGAATTCACTTCAGTGATAAAATTTTTCTTTTTTAATGCCAGCCACTTTGTAAGACAGATTTGGCAAGGAGAAAACAGACTAGCCATGTTGAAAGGCATGAGCGCAAGATAAGCAAATTTGTAATTATCTGACATGATAGTAAGCACTCTGTGCTCATGATCTCAATTTGGTTTTCTCAAAACCACCTTTGCTTTTCAGATTTCTCAGTATATAAATTCCTCCTATCAAGCTATTCAGATCCCATGAATGTTTTTTTCTCATTGTATGTGTCCTTTATGCAGCCTACACACAAAATAACAATACTGAAAATGATAACTTTTAAGAATAAAAATAGGCTAAAATTTTATCAATTAAGATGTAAATTAGGAATACCACTTCAAAATAACTATTTCAAGGATCATAAATAAAAGTCAGAGAGAAAAATACTTAAAAGACAGACCAAGGCGACTACAAATGCATGAAAACTCTATCTGATTCCAAGTGCAAGTGCTTCAGGAGTCAGACAGATAATACACAGGTGAAGCAAAGGTGGAGATGATGCAAGCAGGGCATGTAGGAGAGGCTGGCTGTGGTCAGTCAGAGAGACTTGACCTTACCCATAGGGGAAAGTTGGCCCCAGTGAATTTCAGCCATGCAGAAATGAGCGCTCAATGTCACGGCCCTTCTCACTTTTAATTTTTCATTAGAATCTGGTAATTCGGGTTTTTATGTAAGATGTTCAGATTTTAAATATTAGCTTTAAAAAAAACAGTGAGGACTCTGTGGCCCAAATCAAACATGTCTCTGGGCCAGATTCTGTTCTTGAGCCACAAGTTTGTTACCTCTCTATGAAAATGGAGATAGGCTAAAACATTTAGAGAAAGAATTGCAATGAGAAGATGAGTAAAAGAGTATAAGACCAATCAAACAAAAGTACTGAATGTACATAATCAAGAATCTGCAATCAACTTAGAATTAAATAACATAAAATAAGAGCTATAGCTATCAGCAGTGAATAGACTTGGTATTCTCCTTCTTCTTCTGTGTACTATAAATGTTCCTTTGATATTAGAATATAAGTTTCTTACACGTGTGACCTTTTTTTTTTTTACTATCAGCAAGTTGCAAGGCTAAATCATAGAATCTCCTTATACCTTCTAAATACATGTTATTCAAGGGCAACTATGTGTTATTCTCTGAGGAGTCTGAAAATCCTATTAGAAATAAGATTTTAAAGTTGTCTTTCTCCCATGATATATACATTTTTAAAAAATATTTCAATAATTACTATTTACATCTCCTAAAGTAGAATATATGACAACACTCTCCAGAACCACCAAAACCCGAGAGGCAATATCTTAAAATTACAACTCTTAGAGATCTACTTTATAATTGTAATGGTTTAGTTGTAATTGTGGTAATTTTTCATGATAATTTTACATTTCTTTTGTAGATATTATTTTATTTGATCCTCACAACAATGATGATCTGTAGATAGAATTATAAAGAAACTGAGTTATCCAGAGTGACAAGCTGTGGCTGAATTAAAGTCTCTGACTTGCAGTTTCTTTATCTTTGTAATATACCACAATTCCATAAAGCCCACTTGGAAGATTCTGAAGTTGTAAGTAGGATTATGGGCTAATGTAAGATGAAAAGAATGTGTTCATAAGCCATTTAGAATTTATTGTCTAGTATAAAATTTAAACAGCAACAGAATCCTTTTCAGACATAGGTAAAGTATAAATAAGAATAAATCTATTAATACATAATGTTCTATGACAGAAAAAGAAAGTCAAGTTGTATGTGAAAGGATTTCATGAGGCCAAAGGAACACATGGTATCTATCACAGATAAAGGACGTTGTTGAGAAAAACCACTGTTGGAATGCAGTTGCCATCCTGGCTTTATAATCCTTTGTCTCCTATCACATGAATATGAGGGAGAAAGATCCTGAAGAAATAGCAAAGAAGAGAACACTATAGGGAATTTTATTTATCAGGCTAATAATTAATTCCAATGTAATACTTAATGCAATCCTGAAATAAGACAAAGAGTAAGAAAGAGATCTAATATCATCCTATTACTGATAAAGACTGTGCCTTTAATTTGAAGATAATTGAGTTTCCAAATTATAAAACATTAAAATAAAAAGAAACAGGATTAGGCTAATTTACCCCCCAAAACCTGCAGTACCAGTCCAGACTAGAGCTAGTTAGGGCCCTACCCCCAATATAACTTCCAAACATGGAGGAAAAGAGGAAGACACTTCCCACAGGCAGCTCACTCCAAGAGAAAGGGGAGAGATTTTCATTCCTCCTTCCCTGAGGAGGAAGGAGTGAGGGGTAAAAGAAGCAAATGTGATAGACTATCAATAGTTTCCCATCACTGGAAATAACGGCTAAATCTGGGGAAAAGTAGACCTTTCTGTAAGAGTAACACAGCGTTGAGATATAAATACTGTGAAGCCAAATATAATGGGAAAGAATGGAATAAAACATAGGGGTGTATATACAGCATATGGAGGAAACACAGAGATGTCTCTTGCCATTTTTTATGGGATTAGCCTATGAGTATTAAACTGTGAGATCAATAGGCAATTGATCTAATAAAGGTATGCAATTGGCCTAATAGGATAGAATACCTCCCCCCCAAAAAGATCTGAATGAAGAGAAGACATGCTATTTACATAAGGTTAGTTATGACTGAAAAGAGGTTTTTGAGTAACAGAAACAAGTACTGACAAATCCCACCCAGGAGAAGCCTGGGAATGCCTGGCAGTGCTTTGACTCGCAGATTTAATTCTGGGGCAGTTATAACCCCAAATGCAACATTGAATGTATCAGACTATTATTGCCTGGTACAACTAAATATTCCAACATTCCATCTAATTTTCCTTATTCTAAATGCATAATCAACAAGATGCAAGTTCATTATTATTAGAGGTCACCTTTAGAAATGCTGTGGAAAAGAGAATGCAATGATCACGCTAACAAAAGCATACTAGTTCTTTTCCAAATGCAGTTTTGTTACACATTGCAAATTAATTGGCTTTCTTTTCCATTTAATGTCTCACTCCTTTAATGAAGTTGGTTAGGGTTTTAGCCCTCAAAACGCCCCTGGTGACCCTGACCTTGTGGTATTACTGCCTTTGGAGAGCTTCTCACCTTGACATATGGCTTGACTGAGTGACTGATAGAATATAGTGAATGTGACAGCATATGGCTTCTAATAATGTCATGAAAGGCACTGTGGCTTACCCCTGGTCTTTGAAATCTCTCCCTCTGGGGAAAGCCAGCCATGATGCTGTGAGGATACTCAAGAGACCTGTAGAGAGAGAAACTGAATCTCCTAGCCACATGTATAGGGCACATTGGAAATTTATCCTCCAGCGCCATTCCAGACTTGGCATGACCAAAGGATCATGACATTGGACTGCATTAGAATCACAAGAGATTCTAAGCCAGAATCTCTCCACTGAGCCCTTCTCAAGTTCCACAGGAACCATGAAAAACAATTATTCTATTATTAAATTATAGAATGATTTTTTAAATGTTTATTTTGAGAGACAAAGAGACAACAGGGGTGGGGGAGAGAGAGAGGAGAGGGAGAACCCCAGGCAGGCTCCATGCTGTCAGTGGATTAGAGCCCAATGCGGGGCTTATTCTCAGGAACTATGAGATCATGAATTGAGCTAAAATCAAGAGTGAGCCGCTTAACCACCTGAGCCACGGAGGCACCCCAAATTATAGAATGATTTTTTTTAGTTTATTTTTGTTTATTTTGAGAGAGAGAGCTGGAGAGCAAGTGGTGGAGGGGCAGAAAGAGAGGCAGACAGAAATCCAAGCAGGATGTACACTGTCAGCACAGAGGCTGATGAAGGGCTTGAACTCAAAAACAGTGAATCATGACCTGAGCTGAAATCAACAGTCAGAGGCTTAACTGACTGAGCCACCTAGGCACTCTTAGAGTTATTATAAATGCAGTATTAGGTAACTAATATGGTTAATACACTGTCTTTTGGTATGAATCCTTCCCAGTGATAGCTATAATAGCTATTATTTAAATACTAACTCTATAGAAAAAAATTCTAAACTATTATAGATAGATATAAACTCCTTTAATCCTCAAAACAAACCTATTATTTTTATTTTATAAATATAGAATCTGGGACACAAAGAGTAATTTGGTCAAAATCACACAGCTAGAAAATATCATAACTAGAATTCAAACTCAGAGAAGTCTAGATTGAGAGGACATGTTCTTCACCACTAAATTGGAGTATCTCTCTGTCCTCAAAAAGGAAGAGAGAAATCGAAGTTTCAGCTTCCAACTCAATAGAGAATTCACCATACTGAACGCTGTTTTTCTCCCATCTTTGCATCTAGCTAACTGACCCTGCCTGGCAACATCTAGATCATCTTCAAAATGCACATAAATAGTGGTGTGCCAAGACTGACAGAGGAGGTACACAGTGCACAAAGAGTACTAATTAGTTCTAATTACACCAGATGGCTGCAGGCAGATACACAGGAAAGGCAGGGAGGTTAGAGATAAACTTTTCCTTCACAATGTGATGGTTCTTGACACATGAAAGAGGTTATTGCATTGACTTTTATTATATCCAGTTTCTGGCCTCACGATTCCTATACACTTGGTCACTCGGTGCTACAGCAAGAGATTGGCTTCTTGAAATGGGTGGCTAATCCCTTCAAGCTTTGTATTTTTGCAGCCCATATAAATCTGGAATAGAGCTTTTTGACAATCACCACCCAGAGAAAAAAGAACCTTGATTTAATTATTTGTAATGTTCTTGGGCATAGTTGGAGATTTTAACAAAAATAGAAACTTTGTTAAATTAGCAAACTGTGAAAAGAACTGTCATATGAACCACTTATTGTTTTCTAAACATCTTCATTAATGTCATATGAAATATGCAAATACAGTTTCTGCCAAAACAGAAAAAGGAAATGATTCATTAAAGAAAACCAACATTGGAATTTATAATTAAACATGGGCATGTCCCCTGTGATAATTGAAATTCCAACTGTCCATTTAGTCATAAAAAGTAGGAGTCAAGAACAAATAACACACATTTTATAATCTTATTTGGTTCTATAAAATAAGCTATCTTTGAAAGGCAATATGATTGTGAAGCCGTAGATCTGATGTAAAGCCCAATTCTGTCCATTATTCATTTAACTGAAACACTATGTCATTGTTGTTTTTTATTTATTTGAGTGAGAGAAAAAGAGAGAGAGAGAGAGATTGAGAGATTGAGAGAGAGTACAAGTTGGGGAAAGGGGTAGAGGGAGAGAGACAGAGAACCTTTAGCAGGTTCCATGCTCAATGCAGAGCCCAGTGCAGGACTCAATCCCATGACCCTGGGATCATGACCTGAGCTGAAATCAAGATTTGGATGCTCAAATGACTGGGGTACCCAGGTGCCCCTTGAGTTAAACACTACGTATAGATATAGTCAGTATAGATATATTCCCCTACTGTAAGAGTTTTGCATTCCCTGTGACAGCTGTGGGAGAAGTAGAAACCTTCACCCACTTGAAGTTGGGTGTGGCCGTGCAACTTTCTTGGGCCAGTGGAATATGAGCAAATATTACATGAGTCAAGTCTGAGCAGAAGCTTTAAAAGTCATATTTCTCAAGCCAACTTGCTCTTTCCCCTCTGAAATGAGAATTGCATGTTTCAGTTTGGGGCTACTGCTTCACACTGAATAAGTAGTTGGCTCACACTCATAAGCATATAATGTAAAAACATATTTCTTTTTTTTTTTAATTTTTTATTTATTTTTGAGAGAGACAGAGAGTGAGAGGGAAAGAGAGAGAGAATCCCAAGCAGGCTGTATGCCGTCAGCACAGAGCCCAATGTGGAGCTTGAACCCACAAACTGTAAGATCATAACCTGAGCCAAACCCAAAGTCAGACACTTAACTGAATGAGCCACCCAGGTGCCTTGAAGAAGATACTTCTCGTAAATCACAGAGATTTGGGATTAAAGGAAAAGCACAGCCAAGCTAAGCAGTGCACGTTGTCTTAGTTTTTTATCTATCAAATGTAAAGAATGATTTTAGCCTTATAGGATCACTAGGAGCAATAAATATGTTCAGGAAATAGTAGATTATCTACCTAAAATTTTGCATCTTGTCTTCAGAGGAAAATATAATAACGCAACTAAAAAGTCATTATTTTACAGAACATGAGATAGTTATTCTTTTGAAAGATTTTGTTATGATAGATATTTGAAAGATAGTGTTTGAAAGATGTTGTTATTCTTTTGGATCTGAAAAGTAAATTCTAATTCTAGCCCTGCCATTAACGTTTGTCATTGACACTCTTGGTGCTTCAGCTGTCACATCTATGAGATGGAGTCAGTATTACCAACTCTAGATTTCCATCAGCATTGGTAAATGGTTTCAGTGAGCGCGCACCTGGTGAACTTCTGTGAGCAACTCTGATAAAAAAAAAAAAAAAGCATGTGTCTGGGCAACAGCTCCTAAGTTTAATTACTGATCTCACATTTTATCAGCAGTTTGAACAAAAGGACATTAGCGCACTGATGAGTCAGTTTCTTACCCTAAAGCAGGGTTATTTTAAGAGTGAAGATGTGATTGATTATGTAAATTTGGATTAATTGCTTCATTACCAACACAATACTCCAATTGTAGTGAGTGCCTTAGGGATTTTTTTTTAAACAAACTCTCTGGTTACATGATAGAGTAAGAAGGAAAAAGCACTGGTTATAAAAACAGAATCCAACCCAGCTTATCCACTTTTACCCATAAGGCTTTGGAATGTTTCTAACACTTGTACACTAGATTTATCATTTGTCAGTTGAGGAGAGAATAATAATCCATCCAAATCCATGGATGGTATCCATTCAAAAAGTGATCATATATAAATGATTAAAATTAGGTGCAAGAGTTTTCTTTTTACAAAATACAGGTTGCTTGTTTTCACACATACACACAAATCAATAAACAAACTCATGTATTTAAATTTTTGCATCTAATGGTGCTCCTGCCTTTATAAATACAACATCACATTTGGGCGCCTGAGTGGCTCAGTCGGTTAAGCAGCCAGCTTTGACTCCGGTCATGATCTCACGATTCGTGGGTTCAAGCCCCGCATCAGGTTGTGTGCTCACAGCTCAGAGCCTGGAGCCTGCTTCAGATTCTGTATCTCTCTCTCTCTCTCTCTCTCTCTCTCTCCCTCTCTCTCTCTCTGACCCTCCCCTGTTTCGCTGTCTCTCTGTGTCTCTCAAAAAAAATAAAATAAAATAAAATAAAACAACAAACAACATCACAGTGCTAGAATCACATGTTTCATGAAATACTGTTCTAAGTACAAAGGAGTACCTTGTGGATAAAAACATTAATCAGAATTCAGTACAGTACACATTACTTCTCTGACCCATCTTTCTAAAAGAATATTTGCCCTTAAATCTCTATTTTTGTTCATTCAATATAATCTTAATCCATATTCAGAACAATAGTAGTAAAATAATAGATAAAATGTGGATTAATTTCAAACAATTCATTAAAAAATAGAAAAATAAGATGTATCAGTGGACAACATGGAAAATAATATTCAGATTAAATTCTTGCAGTATTGATAATATGGGTATTAATCATTTAATATTTACCCATATATTGGAAATTAAATTGTGTGCTACCATATCATTCAAGTAATTACCTGATTAATGCAAGCCATGAAAAAAATCCAAGCTTATACATTTGACTCATTATTTAAACATCCAAACAGCATAAGTGAATAAAGACTAATAGTTCTTGGTAGCAGAAAGTTACTCTCTCTTTTTTTTTTCTTTTGCTACTTATTTACTCAGGTTAATGTAGTAAAATGATATGAAAATCATTATAATAAGAATTTTTTAAAAACAGAATTTCAAATACTTATGTAGTCCTGCAATGGGCACACACACACAAAATAAAACAAGAAAGATTCCATTATTAATATATTTATGTTTAATTTAAATAAGAAAATATAGGACTTTTCATTAAATACTGTAAAATAGTGTGGAGAAAGATTAAAAAAAGGAAAAGCATAAGGGGAAAATTATACAAAGATATATGCCTGATATCACGCATATTCTTTTAAGATAGTTACTAAAACAAGATATGTTTTCAACTAATTGAAAATAATATGTGTATTAATCCTTCAGTGTTTAGGGATAGTTGCTTTAAGTAATTGTATTCTACTAAGCAAACTTAGTTATACCGAATGAAGAAAGGAGAAAAAAAGGAAGCCAGAGCCTTTCAAAAAGTCCTTTGGTCTTGTTTCTTGCTCGAGATATTGCAGTTTTGGTGTACAGAGAATCCTCTCTATTGAGAGGCTGAAGACAAAAAGTATACCTGCTCCCTCAAATTGTCAAAGTAATTTGCGATACTCTTGATGTCATTATTATATCAAAATGATGAATTAATTTTATACATTCTTTAAGAAAACACTTGAAAACATTGAAACAACTGCTTAGCGAAACAGAATATTTTTCTGTTTTAAAGTAAGTCTCTAGAAATTATACAGCAGAAATCTACATAGTCAATAATAGCAATTGAAAATTGATAACATGTCATATACGCTTCTTCGTAAAAAATAATTAATGAAATGGCAATTATAGATGGAGTTGAAGTATCCATTGTCACTGATCCCCAAGAATTTTTAAAACTAAGAAAATAATAATTGGAAGGATTAGAGATGGTACATATATCAGGCAATCAAATTGATTTGGAATTAATATTGCTAACATCCTAATATAATATGGAAGATTATTTATTTATTTATTTATTTCTATTTGTATTTTCATGAACGTTGTGCATATATTAAGTATGAAAGTGGACCAAGCTGTGCAGACCTGCTCGATATTTCCAGCCTTCTATTGTCTTTATCCATCTATCCTCAAAACATCCTCCTCAAACTTGGAAATGAACCTAGATCTGGGTCCAGGTGCTTTGTATTATTACCCTCCCCTTGCCCCCACCCACCTCATTATAAAGCTTCAGGTCTTTACTGGATTTCAATGAGAGCTTTCTTGGCACAGAAAGGAAGCACCTGCTGATTTGAGCAATTTCATTAGCACTCAGCCAAGCGAAAATATTCTTTAGGTGATTATGGTCCTGGTATCAGAACACAACCAATAATTTGTTATTATCTTATTCCTAATTTGTGATTGGCAACTTTATCCATTGTTTAGCTATAGGGAGAGGAGATCAGTATTCAAAATGATCTCTAGATGCTTTTTGAAATATTATGGAGTTTTGAGTATAATACAGTTGTAATTATGTAAAGATGCAATGAATTTAGTTGATTATTCTGGACCATGTGCAAATCCTCAATACAGCTGATTAAGAGGTAAAAATCCAGATAATCAGAAGCTGGGTTTATCAATAATAATCATTAAAAAATAATTTAATGACTGATCTTTATTTAAACTGAGGTGGCCATGCTACCACAAATTTTAGTTATAAGGACTACATGTATGCTTCGTATAAATTTAAAGCTATAGTATTCTGTTCTCTTTAACACCATTCTCCACCACCCCACCCTCACCATGCACACACACATACATTATGATCCCAGGACATATGTAGGCATCTAAAAATTGCAAAGTTTAGTTAAGTGATAATCATCCCTATTTTTTAAGAAATGTACTTTATTTGACCAAAGATGGTATATTATTCCTCTATCTTGTTTTATCGTAAGGGAGTAAAGATACACTGCACTATGTATCTGATGACCAATTCGCGTTTAGTAACCAATTAGGAATTTCTTTTTCTCCATATGTTCATTCATATAGTCAATAAATAGATATTGAATATCTGAAGGGAAAAAGGTGCTGGATACTGAGGTATATAATGAAGCATACATGCCATTCACAAGTGTCAGCAAATCCAATGAATACTACAAGGAGCTTCTATTCTAATTTGAGAGGGATAGGGAGATCAGGTTGAACAACATATAGTTTTTTCTGTTAAGTTGTTTATAATCTAGTGTGAATACAGTTGTGTGGAGATAAAAGCCAGGACAATGAGTAAGACAGGTTGATAAAAATGTTAATAGAAAGAGAAATCAGATATTATACTAGAGAAAACGTTTAAAAATAACTGCAATAGCACAGAAGAAAGCAATTAGAGCTTGGGAAAGAGAAATCAGTGAGGAGAAAGGTACAGGGAAGATGTAGGAAGAGTATGGATTATGGCATTTGGAGTCGGAATGGAAAACTTGTGCTTCTACACACACAGCAGGAAGTTTGTATGGGCAGAGAAGTATATACGCTTTGCTCCTGGGAATATGGCTGAATAGGGTGATGACTGGCTCTAACAAATGTGAGTTTGAATCTCAGCTCTTTCAATTATTGGCATTATGGCTTTGGCAAGTGGTTCATCATTTTTCTGACTCTTAATCTTCTTTTACAATCTCTAACTCATAGGAATGTTATAATTAAATAACTCAATGTACCAAGCTTTAGATTCAGTTTTTCATGTATTTCAAAAGTCTTGTTAGAATAATGTACACAGGGCACCTGGGTGACTCAACTGGGTGAATGTTTGAATTTGATTTTATCTCAGGTCATGATCCCAGGGTGGTGGGATCAAGCCCCATGTCAGGTTCCGTGCTGAGCTTGGAGTCTGCTTGAGATTCTCTCTTTCTCTCTCCCTTTGTCCCTACCCAATTCATGCCCACTCTCTCCTGCTCTTTCTCTCTCTTTCAAATAAAATAAATTAAAATAAAATAATATATAAATAAATTAAATATATATACATTTTAGAATAATAGTGATATAAGTATTATATAATTCTGGTATTCTTACTACTTACTGAATAGATGAAGTAGAAAATATTTTGAACTCTTCTCATTATCAAAATAATCAAAATACTTATAAAATAAGGCTTTGCATGAATTTAATTAGAAATAGCATCCTCTTTCTGTAGAAATATCTTACTTAAAATGATTATCTACTGTAAATTTAAGTCCCCTAAGAGTTATATGTAAGAAAGATCTCCAATGAAAACCTAATAACTAAAATCCTGTTCTCAATCATCCTGTTTGCCATTTCTCTGTGACATTTGGCACAATTAGGCTTTTTCTTTGGAAATTTCATTCATATTTAGTTCTCAGAAGACTTTATTAGTCCATTTCCTACCTCATTGATCATTCTTTTTCTGATTCTTTTTCCGTCTTCCTTGATGAGAACTCTTCCTTCCTCTTATCTTCAGGGAGAAGTTTCTTCAGTTTGTACTAAACTTACAAGCTGGCTCTCTCTCTCTCTCTCTCTCTCTCTCTCTCTCTCTCTCTCTCTCTCTCTCCCCTTTGCCTCCTCACACCCTTCCCTCTCTTTTTCCTTCCCTCTCTGTCATTCAAAACTTGCTGAGTGGTTTGTCATCCCTCTGACTGTTATTCCTCTCATGCAATCTCTAATTTGGAAGAATTTTAAAGAGAAATTAGAAAGAACATATGTATATTATAAAACCAGATTATATGCAATATATATTTACATATATTTACAATCTTAGAAAACACAGACCATCCCATTGATTAAATTATCATGCCTACAAGAAGAATTTCCAAATCTTATCTCCAGATCTTACTTTTTCCTGAGTATCTGTATTTCATTTTTCTGAAGGCCCTTCCTTCTGGCATCTCAAATTTAACACACCTAAAGGATAATGTATTGTTTTCCTCTGAAACAAAGTTTTTCTTTTCTTTCTTTTAATGTCTTCTTCCTGTTTTTATAATCATATATTTTATTTTTTTTTTTTTACTGTTTTTATTTATTTTAGAGAGAGAGAGAGAGATAGCATGAGCAGGGGAGGGGCAGAGAGAGAGGGAGACACAGAATCGGAAACAGGCTCCAGGCTCTGAGCTAGCTGTCAGCCCAGAACCTGAAGCGGGGCTTGAACCCATGAACCATGAGATCATGAGCTGAGCTGAAGCTGGATGCTTAGCTGACTGAGGCACACAGGCACTCCTCAAAGTTTTTCTTAAAATTCTTTTGATATATGGTTTCACCCTTTTTCTATTCTAAAAATTCCAAAATAATATTCACCGCCCATTTTTAAAATTTTCCGATCACATCATGTAGACACTCTTTATTTGCTACTACCATAATTCAATAGCCTGTCCCCTTGCCCCTGAATATTTCCTTAACTGAATGAGTATTCTAGCTGTAGTGTTCCTGTCACATCATGTTTGGTTAGGAATTTTTTTCACACCTATCCCAATGTCAATCCTCTCTTTGATGCTTTTAGTAAATATCCTGGTCATAAAAAGCAAAAGTTGGGAATACAGTAAGTACAGTAATCTTTCTTGCCTTTAAAAAACAAAAACAAAAACAAAAATGTCTCTCCAAGGTAGAGCAGGCTGTGTAAAACAGCAGCTTTGATGAAGGAGAGGTCTTACTTGATCTGAAGGAGATAAAAAATCCAGTAGTTTTCAGTGAGTGATCTTAGAGGCAAATGGGGAGGGTTAGACACCTACAAGAAATGAGAGAGCCATTGAGGGGCTTGATAATCCCTCATGTGTTCCAAGAGAACTGAAGAGAGTCCAATCTGGCCATGTATGCCTGACTTTCAGAAAGCTGTCCCTATATGCAGAGGAAAAAGGACAGTTTAGCAAAAATAAAAGCCCAGGTAGATTCTAAAAAATGCCCACATTTTGAAATATGCTCTTAAATGACACTAAGGCCTACTGGTAAAAGGTGAAAGTTTTGCCTCCCTGGGCCTTGCCTCCTTGGTTTGAGATGTTTGAAGACAACAAATGCTCATTTGTGGGTGATCACTAAGCTATACAGAGGCAGGGGTCACCCCGAAGAAGCCAAGCAAAATGATTAAAATAGGAAATGATTCAAAAATATTGAGCAGAAACACTAGTGGCTATGAATCATGGGAGAGACAAATTCTTTAAGTTTAGTCCAGGCAATTTAGTACAACAAATGAATCAACAAAGAAATAAGAAGTAAATAAAAATAAAAATGCTCAGGAAAAAAAAAATCCAGAATTGCTATAATATATTCTCAAGCCGAGCAGTTTTTTAAAAGTTGTGAAACATATAATTGATCCACAATATGCCCTGCACAGTTCCCCTGGAACTGTGAGAGCTAGAGACTCTCTGCAAGCAGTGATTTGAGCAAGGAAGTGAGCTGCTTTAGAACGTGTGCTTAGATACATCAAATGTAAATATAAACTAATATCTGAAACTCCTTGAAATACAAGTCAGGATATTGTCATTTTGCATAGAAAATGAAATTGTGAATATTGAACTAAGCAAAGACAGTGCTTCCCCAAACTCGACTCCAGGAAGGGCATTAGCCCCAATCTGTCTTGCTCCCAGAGCACTTAATATAGATTCCTTTGCTTATTGCTTACTATAAAATTCATTTGTGCCTTTATTGCTGGAATTTAAACTTCAACAAGGCAAGAACTCTATTTTAATCATTTCTCTGTTCCCATTGCCAGTACTACTGTCCATAAACAAATGCTAGTTAAAACAACTCATCAAGGAGCACTTGCCACAATTTGGCATTACCATTGCAACTGCCATCTTGGTTCCGAAGTCACCAGAGGCTTGCTTAGGCCTGTACTCTCTTGCAGAACTCTTTATTATGTTGATTTCATTTGTTTTTATACAAATTATATATATTTAAGATAGACAACATGATGATTTAATACACCTATACATAATGATTACTAAAAACTAATTTACCTATCATCTCCTTACCTTGTGTGTGTGTGTATGTATATAAGTGCACATGAAACCTAGTCTTTTAACAAATTTCCAGCATTCAATATACTATTATCAACTAGAGCCATCACGAATGCATCAGAGCAACTTTTCAAATAATCTAAACTAGACAGAAACTGCTTTCTCAGTCTGTGAGAAGGAAAGTAAGATTTATATGTGTCTAAAATTGAAAACACTCTTGCCTCTAGTACTCTGTGAATGCAGAACCAAATATTTTGATGTTAGCTCTTACAAAATTAATATGGCAGCATATTAGATTGTGTAGAGGCATTACCAAATACTTCCAGCTAGATGGTTAAGGATAAATCTCCTGAATTCAGATACTTATACCCAATCTATTTTAATCTATTTTTATCCTGTTTTGGTGCTTATAAGCCTGAAAACATTCCAAATTTCTCATATTCTAAATTATATTGTAATATTAAAGATGAACTCCTAATTTATCTATTGTCAAATATTTTGCCTCATAATGAATGCAGAGAACCTATTATCCAAGTTCTCGAATCCACTTTGGCCTAATGGTGCTTGTAAATAATGCATTTGCATAATGAGCAATATTTATAAAAGCCAATTACTGCTAATATGGATGACCTTTTGGCATCAAGTAAGCTAATAACCTTTGAAATATGAACTAAATTACACAGTGCTAAAGCAAAACTTAGGTATAATAGAAACCAGGACCCCGTGTAAACACAAGAATGAAGGTTATTTTCTATTTTGGCTACACGTTTAAAGATGTGTTAATTAGATATGTGATTTGAATTAAAAATTAATTCTAGCTCATTTTCAAATATAGAATACTAAAAAAGAATCAGGTATAAATGATTAAAACTCAATGCAAAAGGCTTCTTTTTTCAAAATAATTTATAATGAAACAATTAAGCTTAACTTTAAATACTATGATTCAGACATTCTTAAGATTTTAATTTGCTAAAGGTCATATACATTTATATCTACAATCAGATACAAGATTTTGAGGGTTTTGTTGATTCACATAAACTTAATATTAGTAATAATGATTAATTAGGTTGAATTTTTACTTACCTCTTAAAATGGCCAAAATACAGCATCTACAAATCTTAATTCACTATTTTCATATGATATGAACTAATCTATCTCACCTAATGCTAGTAGAACTACAGTTGCTTTTATTAAGACATTTTCATATTTGTGCAATTTATTTATTTATTTTTATTAAATACTTTTTTATTTATTATTGAGACAGAGAGAAACAGAGCATGAGCCAGGGAGGGCCAGAGAGAGAGGGAGACACAGAATCCAAAGCAGGCTTCAGGCTCTGATCTGTCAGCATAAGGCCTGTTACATAACTCGAACCTATGAACCGTGAGATCGTGACCTGAGCCGAAGTTGGCCGCTTAACTGACTGAGCCACCCAGGCGGCCCACATTGCCCTTTAAATTGCTTATTTACAATTATGTGTCACCTAATATGGCAGCTTAGCCATGATGCAATAGTGCAATAGAACTACAGAACCACTTGTGTATTATAGCTGCAATATATTAATGTGAATTACACTGGAATCTGATTTTTGCTTCACTGCTATTATAATCTACTCTACTTGAATTATTGAGGAATCAAAATTCAATTATTCAAAATACAAATAACATTTAATTATATAGCAAATAATTTTCAGCATCAATACTATTACTACAGACTTTCTCCTATCAGGCTTAAGCCTAGTAAAATTGTTCAAGTAAAGCTAGTTATTTTTCAGTTATCCACCCACTTAGATTTTATGCTTTATCTTCACTACTTTGTGGCTTTGCACTTGAAGACCAGAATTTCACAATTATTCAATTATTACTCAGGTCCATGCTTTGGCACGGTAGTAAAGCCATTATTTCACCTCCATCCATCATTGTGCTATGTAATTTTGTTGTATTTTTTTCCGAGAAAAATCACATGTATCCAATTTTCTCAACACTTTGCTTTGTAATAAACATTTAACGTGTGAATTAATCACAGCCATTTAATTTTTAAAGATATAGTTATGTGTAAGCCCACTGGGAGACACCTAAAATGAGTTGGAATTTTACTTTTTAAAAAAAATTTAAATTAAAGTTAGTTAATATGTAGTGTAGTGTTGATTTCAGGAGTAGAATTTAGTGATTCATCACTTACATGTAATACTCAGTGCTCATCACAAGTGCTCTCCTTAATGACCCTTTAGTCCATCCACTCACCCACCTTCCCTCCAGCAACCCACAGTTTGTTCCCTGTATTTAAGAGTCTCTTATGGTTTGTCTCCCTCTCTGTTTTTATCTTATTTTGCTTCCTTTCCCCTATATCCATTTGTTTTATTTCTTAAATTCCACCTATGAGTGAAATCATATGATATTTGTCTTTCTCTGATTGATTTATTTCGCTTAGCATAGTACACTCTAGTTCTATCCACATTGTTGCAAATGGTAAGATTTCATTATTTTTGATCGCCAAGTAATATTCCAGTGTATATATGTACCACGTCTTTTTTATTCATTCATTAGTCAATGGATGTTTGGGGTCTTTCTGTAATTTGGCTATTGCTAATAGTGCTGCTATAAACATTGGGGTGCATGTGTCCCTTCGAATCAGCGTTTTTGTATTCTTTATAAATACCTTGTAGCGCAATTGCTGGATCATAGGGTAGTTCTTTTTTAAAATTTTTGAGAAACCTCCATACTGTTTTCCAGAGTGATTGCAGCAGTTCACACTCCCACCAAAAGTGCAAAAATGTTCCCCTTCCTCCACATCCTCATCAACATCTGTTGTTTCCTGAGTTGTTAATTTAAGCCATTCTGACAGATGTGAGGTGGTATCTCATTATAGCTTTGATTCATATTTCCCTGATGATGAGTGATGTTGAGCATCTTTTCATGTGTCTGTTAGCCATCTTGATGTCTTTTTTGGAAAAGTGTCTACTCATGTCTTCTGCCCATTTCTCCACTGGGTTATTTGCCTTTTGAATGTTGAGTTTGATAAGCTTTTTTTAAATATAGATTTTGTATATTAGCTCTTTATCCTATATGTCATTTGCAAGTATCTTCTACCATTCCTTTAGTTGTCTTTTAGTTTTGTTGTTTGTTTCCTTCATGCAGAAGCTTTGTATCTTGAGAAAGGCACCTTGATGAGGTCCTAATAGTTCATTTTTGCTTTTGTTTCCCTTGCCTCTGAATAGCCAAAGTAATGTTACAAAAGCAAAGCAAAGTGGGAGACATCACAATTCCAGACTTCAAGCTGCCTTACAAAGTTGTAATCAAGACAGTATGGCACTGGTGCAGAAACAGACACCTAGCTCAGTGAACAGAATAGAGAACCCAGAAACAGACTCACAAAAATATATGGCCAATTGATCTTTGACAAAGCAGACAGAATATCCAATGGAAAAAAAGATAGTCTCTTCAGCGAATGGTGTTGAGAAAAGTGGACAGCGAGATGCAGAAGGATGAAACTGGACCCCTTTCTTTTTACTTATTTATTTATTTTTATTTTTCTTAAGAGGTTATTGTCAAATTGGTTTCCATATAACACCCAGTGCTTCTCCCCACAAGTGCCCCCCACCATGACCATCACCCCGTCCTTCCCTCCCTCTCCCCCTTCAGTCCATGGTTCGTTTCCAGTATTCAGTAGTCTCCCTTGATCTGTGTCCCTCACTCTCCCCCACTCTCTTTCCCCCTTCCTCTCCCCATGGTCCCCTGCCAGGTCTCTCCTGTTAGACCTATGAATGCAAACATATGGTATCTATCCTTCTCTGCCTGACTTATTTCGCTTAGTATG
>NC_043708.1:54320287-54389804 GCF_006229205.1 Suricata suricatta | reverse complement strand
AAGATAGAATCCACAAAAACAATTGAACAGATCAATGAGACCAAGAGTTGGTTTTTTTGAAAAAATAAACAAAATTGATAAACCTCTAGCTAGACTCCTCAGAAAGAAAAGAGAAAACATGCAAATAGACAAAATCATGAAGGAAAATGGATCTATTACAACAGAGCCCTCAGAAATACAAGCAATCATCAGAGATTACTATGAAAAATTATATGCCAACTGGACAATCTAGAAGAAATGGACAAATTTCTAAACACACATGCACTACCAAAATTCAAACAGGAAGAGATAGAAAATCTGAACAGACCCATAACCAGTGAAGAAATTGAATCAGTTATCAAAAATCTCCCAACGAATAAAAGCCCAGGGCCAGATGGATTCCCAGGGGAATTCTACCAGGCGTTTAAAGCAGAATTAACTCAGATCCTTCTCAAGCTATTCCAAAAAATAGAAATGGAAGGAAGACTACTGGACTCATTCTACGAAGCACATATCACTCTGATTCCTAAGCCAGGCAGAGACCTAACGAAAAAGGAGGACTACAGGCCAATATCCTTAGTGAATACGGACGCAAAAATACTCAACAAGGTACTGGCAAATCAAATTCAACAGCATACAAAAAGTATTATCCATTATGATCAAGTGGGATTTATTCCTGGGTTACAAGGCTGGTTCAATATTTGCAAATCTAGTAATGTGATACACCACATCAACAAAACAAACAAACAAAAAAAAAAACTGGACCTTTTTCTTATACCATACACAAAAATAAATTCAAAACGGATGGAAGACCTAAATTTAAGACAAGAAACCACCAAAATACTAGAGGAGAACACAGTCAGCAACGTCTTTGACCTTGGCCATAGGAAACTTACTTTATTAAAAAACATGAGTCCAGTCGCAGAGTCACAAGTATACAAAGCAAAATATAGTAGGTGTTATCAGTATTAATGTTGATGGTGGTGATGATACTAGGTCTTATTTATTGACTCCTGTCTTAGTGATAATCACTGCTCAAAGAGTTTAACATGGGAACAGGTATTAAAAAGTGATTTTTATCTGACTTGTCTCAAAAAGCATCATGAATAAATTGTCATCTACTCTGCTCTGAAGAAAGGCTAAGATTTCTACATAGGGAAATAAAATGTAAAAGATTTCAGGATAAGCTGGAAATAAGTCAAGGAAGGTTACTTGAAAGCAACAATTAATATGATGACAAAGACATTTCTGAAAAAATTATAACATGTCTACATTGGAAAATCATAAGTCCCCAAAACAAACCCAAAAAATTCTGGACATTAAAACTTGTGAATGTGTAGTCATGCAGAACTCTAGCTGTGTCCATAGAGCGCAAGAAAAACCTATCATGAAAGAAATGATTCTGTAAGCATGTAACTTAATGGAAATACTGTTTGATAAACTAGTATGATAAGCATGACATGATCAATCAGAAGAGAGGTATAGCAGTTACTGCCACACATTTACACGGAGTCAATTGTATATTTAATGACCTAGGTCTTGTGTTTTAAAGGTAGAGTTCAAATATTGTCCTCGGCACATTCTTCACCAGGAGGAGAGGGAATTTTGGAAGAGAATTATAAAAGGAAGAAACTCAGGGCAAGACATGATGTCAGGTCGATAATTATTCAGGTAAACAGGCTTTTTCAACCATTTTAAAAAAGCCTCAAGTATCTATTTTTCATATGTACACATCTATGTATAGTGTTAAACATATTGTGGATTATTTTGTGGATTATTCTTCATATCCTTACTTTTTTGCAAGGCTTAATTTTTATTGTGAAAAAAAAAGCTTTGTAGAATGTGTTGAAAAATATGCCCTGTCTACATTGAATATAGTAGGTGATGATGTTACTATTTTTGTTTTTGCCCTGAACCTTTCTTTTTTGTTCATTTCTCAATTTTGTAACTTTTCAGAATGCCCAACTTTTTAAGCTTGAGGTCAGTAGACTGAAATGCTACAGAGACAGCTAAGTTATAACTCAAAGCCTAAAGACTATATCATACTCTTAGAGAGATCAAACATGTTTAAAAACCCCGCTGAAGGAAAAAGGGGAAAAATGGGTCAAAAATTTTGTGTTTCTGCTATTTTCAGTGAAAACATCCCTATTATCTAAAACCTCTGAACAGCAGTTAGCTATCAATTCAGCAAGAGTCACTCCATGACTAAGAGAAAAAACATAAGGATCATCCCACGGCAAAGGAAGCTTTGTGCATTGGTGTTAGTGAACACTCATAGCTAGTGTGACATTAGGCTCTAAAGGCCACATTCCGCCCTGCAAACTCCTCCCTAGTCTCCTAGAGCTATATCCTCATCTTTTAAGCTTCCTCCCACACATCAACACAAAAAGTCTTTTCTCTACATTTTTGTTCTTCTTAAACTTTTCATGAAATATAAGATAGAAAACTTAGAAGTAAACTTTTAAGTACAATTTATAGGTAAATTGCTTGATCGATTTTCACAAACAACACACTCTTGTCACAGCATCTGGGTAAATAACTGAATTTTCCATGGAAATGGAACATGTCGAAAATAAATCATTCTCCAACTTTGCATTTGATATTTGGGGATCTGTTAGCTGCATTTGGGTTTTTTTTTCCTAATTTGTCCAGAAATCAGTCTAGACAGAAAAATGGTATTTTTTGAGCCCTCCTCTGAGATTCTAACATCCACATGTAGGAAACTACACAGATGCATCTGATTTCCAGCCTATCTTGGAACCACAATATATACATAACTGATGAAAACTAAGTAAACCCTGAGGGCACCTGGGTGGCTCAGTCGGTTAAGTGACTTTGTTTTGTCTGAGGTCATGATCTCACAGTTCAAGCCCCACATCAAGGCCCATGCTAACAGTGGGGAGCCTCCTTGGGCTTCTCTCTTCCCCTCTTTCTCTGCCCTTCTCCACTTCTGTGCTCTCTCTCACTCAAAATAAATAAATAACTTAAAAAACTCTTTAAAAACCTGAGTAAACTCTGGATGTGTCAATGTCAGTTTCCTGGTGTGGATACTGTATTGTACTGTGGGGAAACTGGGTAAAGTGAGCATGGGACTTCCCAGTATATTCTTGGGCAACTTTCTATGAGTTCTAATTATTTCAAGACAAAAAGCAAAAATAGTAATTCCAAACTTATGAATGCTATTTTAATGACATTATTCTAGGTTGGTTATTGACTGAATATAGTGATAATGTTAATCATATTTAAATTAATAATAACATAGTAGTTACTATGTTTACTCTGTGCCAAATATGCTAAGAGTTCTCTACAGATGATTGTGTTTAATAATCACATGACACTTTGAGTTAAGTGTTCTTACAGAACTGATGCAAAGAAACATTGACTAGTGTTCCTAAGATCACCAACTAATAAATTGCAGAGCTGGATTTAAACCCATTTAGATAAAGCACTATCATGTTAGATAACAGTTATCCAATCATAATTCTATCTGAATCACATCAGATAAACTGCTCTGAAGACTGCTCTGTCTTATAGGACTGCATCTTGCTGATCATAACTTAAATGTAAATTAAATGTTGGCTTTAGTGTGGCATGTCAAATAATATCTATTATTATTAAATACTGATATCTATCAAAGTTTATGGCATTTTGTACTCTATTATCTCTATAGGGGAAAATAAACAATTATAGTGAAAAAATATATAGAATGAAATTAGGGGAAATTAGAAACTTGAAGCAAAGCATTTCTGAAATACAGAAATAGTGATTTTAATGTTGATGTATGTTTTATTATCATTTACAATATAAGCAATAATTAAATTTCTAAAATACAATAGGAATTTTCCTATAAAATCTGGCTACTCTCTGTTGCTTAAAATATTCCCATTTTCCTAATTTGGCAATACAACACTATTTTAGTCATGTTCCTGAAAGTTTATGAATAATGCAACAAGTAACTATTTTTAATCTATGTTTGTTTGCCAAGGAAATGTTAAAAAATACTTTGAATGCTTACATATTCAAATATATATGTTTTTATTATGAGAAGAATCCAAAAACACAGTGTTCCCACTAAATCCTGTATCTCACAGAATTGAAAAGATCACCAATGGTTACTATTATGTGTTTGTGTGTTTATGCACACATTTGTGTGTTTAAGTGTGTAATTTTAGAAACATTATAATTATGGAAAAAATAATTTTGTTCAGAAATATGACCGAGCATAGTAGACATAATGCTCAGTGGTTGATGTTCAAGAAAGATGTGAATAAGTACAAGAACTACAGAGAAATAAATGGCAACATTTGAGACTACCAAGGAGGTAATGAACTACTACAATTTTGTATCCAGTGAAAGGAAGTCTTATAAAATAAGTTTTGTTTTTAATAACGGGAGAGAATTGGTAACATTATAGACTTTAGGATAAAGCTTGACCTCCTAATTCCACCCTAAGCAACAAATCAGCTTAGTTTCTCCAAAGATCCAAAATCACTTCAATTAAATTGCAACCATCTTCTAGGACCATGAAATTCCTATTATAACATCAATTATCAGCAGTTTTCTTTGCCTTATATACAACATCTCACTGATTCATGAAATCCAATATTTAAATAACTTTGTTTCCTAAAGAATGATAACCAATCTATGTATCCAATAAAGATGACTCTCTAGATAAGTGAATTTTAGAAAACTGATATCAAAATTAAGACCTAGTAATAATGTTCAAAGATTATTCCACGAACTATAAATTTACATGTGGACCCATGAATAAAATATCAACTGTCAGTTCATGGTACATGTTTGTATTTGGGAAAACTGAGATAGTTAAAAGAAGTCAATTTTGTTATAGTTTAGAAAAAATCTTTATTAGCAGACATCGACATTCAGATTGGGCAATGATTCAATATGCTTTTAGGTATAATTAAAATTTGTTAATGTTATTACCAGCCAGGATATACTTTTTCTAATAATTCAAGATCCTTTATTATATGCCATTGCCACCATATCTACAAATGATTTTTTAAATACTGCACCTCCATGTTCTGTTTCCTTCAAATAATGCTTTCAGTATTTTCCCATGTTTTTCCATTTTAAATTTTTTAATTTGATTATAGTTGACAATGTTACATTAGTTTCAGGTGTACAATGTAGATTCAACTTCTCTATATGTTTATGCTATGTTCATCACAAGTGTGGCTACCATCCATCATGATACAATGTTATCACAATATCATGGATTATGTTCCTTATGTGGTGCCTTTTAGTCCTGTGACTTATGCATTCTATAATTAGAAGCCTGTATTTCTCACTTCCCTTCACCATTTTTGCCCATCCTCCCACCCCTCTTCCCTCTGACAGCCATCAGTATGTTTCTGCTTTTTGCTTACTTACTCACTTTTTAGATTATACATATGAATGAAATCACAAGGTACTTATCTTTCTCAGTCTGATTCATTTCACCTAACAGAATACCTTCTAGGTGCATCCATGTTTTCCCATATGTCATTATCTCGTCCTTTTTTATGGCTGCATCATATTCCTGTGTGTGTGTGTGTGTGTGTGTGTGTGTGTGTGTGTGTGAGACCTTCCTTATTCATTTGTCTGTCAATGGACACTTAGAGTGGTGATTTGGCTCAAAACATTCATTCTCCAGGGATACCTTTCTTACTCTTCTATGTCAACATAATATAACAAAATATCCCTATGCTTTAAAGTCTAATTCAACAACAGCTCATAGATAAGATCACTTATGGCTGAGGCATTGCACTAAACATATATCCAAATTGCCATTTACAACTGTCGTGGCCCGCCCTGGCCAGCAAGGCGGAAAATCCTTGTGGGTTCTTGATCCTGAGGGAGGGAGAGAAAACAGGGCAGGAGGGAGACGCAGAGAGTGAAGACAGCACACGGAATCTCATCAAGCCTCTTTTTTTATTGAGAAAACACCCTATCTTATAAAGGTTTCAAGGCGGGAAAACAAGGCAGCTGACCTAGGTCGGTTGCTAGGAAACAGGGTTTAAGGGATTAAGACTGGAGTGAAAGAGGAACCAGACTAAAGTGTTCTAGCACAGCGCCTGAGCTGATACTACCCTGCCTGCAGGCAGTTGATCTTTGATCTCCTGGCTTCTCCTCTGACAGGGAGTGGTGCTCCCCTGCCTATTTTGCAACTCCCCTCAGGGAGTGACATATCCGGCTAGCAAATGGCCAAGCAGCTGAATCTTTGCTGCTCCCCACATACAACATTCCAGTATGGTGGGTAGATTATTAACCTTACTTCACAAATGAGGAGATTTGGGGTTTGAAAAGGTTAATAAACTTGCCCCAGACCTAATCAGTAGGAAGTTGTGGGGCTAGACTATGTAAGAATTCTGACTACCAGCTCTGGAGATAACGTGGAGAGGCCCTGCCGCTACAAGGAAGGAGAGCAGGTTCAGTCTCCTCACCAAAGCATCAGATGTGAAAATAAAAGCAACTTGGTTTTTCAAGACCAGAGCAGCTGCTTGCCAAGTCAGCAAGTAACCACACTGAATGTCACACAGAGATGAGTAATTTTCTAGCTGAGCCCTTTCCAAATTCCTGACTCATAAAATTATGAAAGCGAAGAAAATATAAACTCCAAAGGAATTCAAACATCTAGCCAGTCATCTAAACTAATATTCTAGTTTTTCATCACGCTCAAGGCTGACATTATTAACTCTTTAATTTACTGATTTAACAAACATAGCAAATGGCAGCTCTGCTTTTAGAACTGGGAATCTAATAATAAGTAGATAAAAATCCCTGCCCCACAGAGCTTTCATGGGTGTGGTGGAGTGGGAATCAGACAATTAATAATAAATAGCTAATTAATAAATGGCTATTTCATTAAAATATTTCAATATGTTGAATTGCCTTTTGTGACCCTATTTTTGTTACAGAGTGCACAATTCTGTATTTAAAAGTTTTAGTCCATCATTCTTTAAATATTTTTTAATGCTCATTTATTTTTTGAGAGGGAGACAGACACAGAGTGTGAGTGGGGGAAGGGCAGAGAGAGAAGAAGACACAAAAACCCCGATGCAGGGCTCGAACCCACGAGCCACCCTGACACCCCACATTTAGAAATTTCTAGGGGCGCCTGGGTGGCTCAGTCGGTTAAGCCTCCGACTTCGGCTCAGGTCAGATCCCACGTTTGTGGGTTCAAGCCCTGCTACAGGCTCTGTGCTGACAGCTAGCTCAGAGCCTGGAGCCTGCTTCCGGTTCTGTGTCCTTCTCTCTCTGCCCCTTCCCCTCTCATGCTCTGTCTCTCTCTGTATCAAAAATAAATAAAACATTAAAAAAAAATTTAAAAAAAAAGAAATTTCTAAAGCAATATGGAAACAGTATTTACAGTAGCAGAAAGAAAAAAAACACCTCTTGCATATTAGTAAATTTATTTTTTTGCTGTATGGCTGCAGGGCTCTCCTGTAAGTGATACTTTTAGAAGTGGGGCTGAAAGGAAAACACAATTCTTTTAAATATAAAACAAAATCTCAAGCCAAAAGGGAAGAGCAGAAGGCATGCATGCATCAAACCTATTTTCGTGTAGTGTTCACCAGTTTCTGGAGACACAGTCCTGTCCTTCAAGAACTCATAAGTTATTGTATAATAATATGCATAAGTTAATACATATTATTTTATTATGGTAAAAGTGTAGCTTTTAAATGACTCTCCTATGTATAATAAATTTAAACATGATTAGAATTTCTACAGGATTCGAAAGCAGGATTTCTCTTTTAGTTGTTATCTAGACCCAGGTGTTACCAATCGAAGTTGTGGTAATTTTTTTCCCTGATTAGTTGATCCACTTTTAATTAAATACACTGTTAATATGTAAAATTAAGTGTTTTAATTTTCTTAAGACATTTAGAAGAAAAATATTATTTTCTATTTAAGTAATTAGATATATTTATTGTAATATAATCCTTTCTTCTTAAAAATATTTTGCTATATTTATAACACCCCTGGAGCAACATCATTATGTTCTAATAATAGTAAGAAGAATGACCACTTTCTACATATTTCTATTTTTCAGAAAATCATTGTATTTTTTTAATTAATAGCTCAATAAAATTGGATCCTATTTGGGTTCACAGTTGTGTCGCTTTTACTATCGTGAAATAATGGCTAGCATTTTTATCTAAGTAGGCAACATTTTCAAAATGCAATTACTTTTAATATCATAGAGACATTTTACAAAAATTACATGAATTATCTTCCTTTACATTTCCGCTTCTAAATGTATCCTGTATCAGGGTTCCTGGGTGGCTCAGTCAGTTAAGCATCCAACTTTGGATTTTGGTTTAGGTCGTGCTCTCAAGATCCTGAGATTGAGCCCAGTGTCAGACTCCACACACCCAGTTTAGGATTCTCTCTCTCCCTCTGCCTCTTCCCCACTCTCTTATGTGCTCTTTCTCTCAAAAAAAAAAAAAAATCTTAAATTTATCATATATCAATTACATATAGTTAGAGTAAATATATGTATAATATAAAGCATAAAGCACATTCTATTTTTTGGGGGCACCTGGATGGCTCAGTTGGTTAAGTGTTTTGCTCTTGGTTTCAGCTCAAGTCATTATCTCAGGTTTGTGAGATTGAGCACTGCTTCTAGCTCTGAGCTGACAGCATGGACCCTGCTTAGGATTCTCCCTCTCTTCCTCCCTCTCTCTGCCCCTTCCCTTGCTTGTATGCATGCTCACGCTTTCTCTTTCAAAATAAATAAATAAATAATTTTTTAAAAAAACACCTCATATTTTTTATTTCTTAGTGTTAACTTTAATACTTTAGCTATTTACATATGTTGATAATTACAGATCACTCAGCTGGTGCCTTTTTGAAAACTGGCAGAAAATATTATGTGTCCTTAAAGAAGAAACCACTAGATGCAAGTTATTATCAGAGGGCCTTTCTCACTTTGCGTTAATTCCTAGGCTGCTTACATGCTTCCTGAGAATCATTCTTTTATTTATTTTTAAAAAAATATTTAATGTTCTTTATTTATTTTTGAGAAACAGAGAGAGACAGTGGGAATATGGGAGGGTCAGAGAGAGAGGGAGACACAGAATGTGAAGCAGCCTCCAGGTTCTGAGCTATCAGCACAGAGCCCAATGCGGGGCTCGAACCCACGAACCATGAGATCATGACCCATGAACCGGACGCTTAGCCGACTGAGCCACCCAGACGCCACAAGAATCATTATTTTAGTGTGAACTACTGTAAGGTTTTGATGTTTAAAGTCAATTCATGTAATAAAAAGAGATTTTAAATATGCTTTGTTAGATCAAATGCCTTTGCATACATCTGTTTTTTATTTTTTATTTTTGTAGGCTGAGATTTTTACTTTCTGTTTTGCTGGTGGATAGGTCTTGATGACAATTTGTAATGTTTGAAAACAAGTGTTCTAATTATTTCTAAGACATCTTCTTCCTCTAACCCTAGCTCCAAGCCCTTCTGCATTTATTGTGAAAAGTAATACTGTACAAGGGAATGCTTTTATCCTGCCATTTGCAATTCAGCTTATCCTAGGCATGATAAGGCATGAATGATTCCTAACCATCCCTGAGACATTCATCTCTAGATCAGGTTTTCCCATTATTGGCTCATTCTCCATGTCATGTCTCCATACTCCCAGTCTGCACTCCAGTATGGTGCTCCACATACTTTATGTGCATAAATAAAATACAGATTCAGTAAGTTCATGAAGGGATTTAATATATATATATTAATAAGCTTTCCTGTGATACTAATACTGTTGGTTGGAGAACCAAATTATGGGTATTAAAGCAAGTTTATTACATTAAAGCCCAAGAGAATCCTATAGTAAAGAAGACTTTCACCTGAAGTTGGTGGGGTTTTTTTTTTTTTTCCAGTTTTTTTAGTTTTCTTGTTTTCTAGCTAGAATAATAATCCCCCGACCAGCACCAACCTACCAAATGCTACTCAACAGCTCATGGAACTCATGTTCTACAGGACACATTTTGAGAAACGTCATGCTAGATCAGTATTCTCAGTGTTTATGGTACATCAGAATCCTCTGAAGGACTTTGGTAAAATAAAGATTTCCTGCTCTGCCCTTAGGGTTTCTGATTCAGTAGAACTGAGGGTAAGACCCAAGTGGCCACACTCATAAGCTCCCCCATGATGCTAATGCTCCTGATCTGGAGACCATGCTGAGAGTCACTGCTCTCGTTTCTTTAGATTCTGCACCTGTGACAAATCAGATTCCCCGGTATCTTCAAACCTATATTCTGTTTCTTTAACCTCACTTTGAACTTTCCTTGAGGCTGTGATATGTGTGTGTGTATGTGTGTATACACACACACATTTATAATATTATGTAATTAAATAACATAATATATATTTATATGTTCTGTTACATATCAATGCATTATATTATATATTAATATACCATATAATATTATGTAATATATTATAATATATTACACACATCTATTATTCCCTCTCCTCTCTTCTGAGACTTGATTCTTGTTCTCTGTCATTCCTAAAATTGATTGAATTATTTAATATATACATGTTTTTATGCAATACTTCTCATTTCCTTTAGAAAAATCAATAAGATATAATCATATACATAACATTCAAACTTACACATATATTTATTAATCTTATTATAGAACATTACTATGACCAAAACTCATAAGTAATGCTATTTCAATATGTTATCTTCCAAACACTTTATTTTCTTAAAATATACATTAAAAAATGTAGCACAAATAGTGAATTTGAAGAAAGGCTTTTTAAAAATTAAAAAAGTTTTTTCTCTCTTATTGAATTTATTCTCTTCTTGTATTTCATGACCATATTCATTGTTCATGAGGTACTGGCCTTTGTTCTCATTCTCTTGTTACTTCAGACTCTGTATCCCATTCTAGTTTGGTCATTCAGTCTAGTACACTGGCTTGGACAAGACCCATGACACCATTTTCAGAGGAAAATAATTCCCTCTGGTTCATTCATTTTCTATGAAACATGGTTTGATGTTTTCTTATGAATGAATCTCTTGTTTATCTCTGGACAAAATGCTTTGCTCTCCAAATTTTTGTTCCTCTTGCTTTGCATTTGAACTTTTTATTCTGCTTTGTAGATATGCAGGCTAAACTCATGTCTCTTATATTACAATTCCCCCAAAAGCCAAACTCTACTCAGTCTTTAAAAAGGAAAGCAATATTTAGTTTCTGCAGTGTGAAGTTTCTCTGCTTTCCATATCAAGAAAATAATATACGTAAAATGATTGTAGAAAATGTAGAATGAAGTCTTTTCTTTGGGGACATATTGAGGGATTTCAGAAGAAGAATGGTCATTGTTTCATTTGAAAAGTGAATTCTTGAACCTTTAAAATTTGCGGCAGCAGCTATGAACAATAGATTATGAGTAAAACAGATTCAATTTCAGTGCCTATAAAGGTGAAAAATATTCTTCCCTTTAGGCATACATACTTTCTCTGCTGGGTTTCATTGAAAGCTGACTTTTTTGTGAAAAAAAAGTAACAGCCTAGAGTTATGATTTCAATAACATAAGGGCAATTTTAGGTGAATTTGCTCCTCTGTATATTTTATTGATTATATGTCCAATTATCGGCTAAGATTAATAACATGGCAAAAAGAATTAATATATCTAATTTAGTAATTTGAGGAGGATGAAAATAAAATGTCTATAATTACCACAATGAATTTTTGTTATTTTCTTTGTACTTACTCTACTGGATATTCTCTTTATAACTTTCTACAAAACTATTTAGACTAGGTATGCAGATCATTCTACCAACTTGATTAAAGAGAAAAAAATGTTTTACTTTCATTATAGTCTGAGGAATCTATCTGTTCAATATACTATAAGAAGATATCCACTATCAAAGTAAACTTTCTTTTGAGAATCATGTTTCTTTCTCATTTGATTTTGAAAACATTCTTTATAACCTCTATCCACTCATCTGTTCAGTTGGTTTAAAATAATTTTCAAGGAAAATGCTTCCAAGTTTCCCTGTATCACGTAATGACACTATTTATTCCTGAAAAGAGCACAAAAATTGTCTTACTTGTTTTGATAAAAAATGTAGATCTTCAAGGGATTTTAAAGCACTTAATTTTATATGTATGTGGAATTATATAGTTGATAGCAGGTAGTTGGTTTATGTTTCTCAATGGCTTCAGATACCTTCCAGAGACCCCAAGCCGCCATAGCAATGTTGAAAAAAGAAAAAAGCTAAGCAGGAGGCATCACAATTCCAGACTTCAAATTGTATTACAAAGAAGTGTCTCCAGCTGAGGTCAAAGAGGTTTCTCATCATCAAAGAGCTGTAATCATCAAAACAATATGGTACTGACACAAAAAAAGACACATAGATCACTGGAACAAAATAGAGAACCCAGAAATGGACCCACAACTATATGGTCAACTCATCTTTGACAAAGCAGGAAAGAATACACAATGAAAACATGTTTATTGAACAAACGGTACTGGGAAAACTGGACAATGAAATGCAGAAGAGTGAAACTGAACCACTTTCTTATATCATACACAAAAATAAATTCAAATTGAATGAAAAGCATAAATGTGAGACAAGAAACCATCAAAATCCTCTTTGGAGCAACCTCTTTGACCTCAGCTGGAGCAGCTTCTTACTGACACATCTCGGGAGGCAAGGGAAACAAAAGCAAACATGAACTATTAGGATCTCATCAAGATAAAACTTCTACACAGCGGAGGAAACAATCAATAAAATTAAAAGGCAACCTAAGAATGAGAGAAGAGGGGCACCTGGGTGGCTCAGTCAGTTGAGCTTCTGACTTCAGCTCAGGTCATGATCTCACTGTTGGTGGGTTCGAGCCTCACATGGGGCTCTGTGCAGACAGCTAGCTCAGAGCCTGGAGCCTGCTTCAGATTCTGTACCTCCCTTTCTCTCTGACCCTTCCCTGCTCACACTCTCTCTCTCTGTCTTTCAAAAGTAAATAAAAAGCATTAAAAAGATTTAAAAAAAAAGAATGAGAGAAGATATTTGCAAATTGGATGAAGGTCTAGTACCCAAAATCTGTAAAGAACTTATCAAACTCAACACCAAAATAAACAATAATCCAGTAAAGAAATGGGCAGAAGACATGAACAGACATTTTCCCAAAGAAATGGCCAAAAAACACATGAAAAAATGTTCAACATCATTCATCATCAGGGAATTACAAATCAAAATCACAATAAGATACCACCTCACACCTGTGAGAATGGCTTAAATGAACAAATAAGGAAAAAACAGATGTTGGTAAGGATGTGGAGGAAGGGGAACCCTCTTGCACTATTGGTGGGAATGCAAATGGATGCAACTTCTCTGGAAAACAGTTTGGAGGTTCCTCAAAATATTAAAAATGGAACTACCTTATGGCCCAGCAATTACACTACTGGGTATTTATTCAAAGGATACAAAAATAGTAATTTGAAAGGGAACACACCCCCCAATATTTATAGCAACACTATCAATAATAGCCAAATTTTGGAAAGACTCCAAATATCCATCAACAAATGAATAAAGAACATTTGGTATATGTACATATAAATATATATGTAATATTAATTAATATATTAATGTATATAAATATATTAATATAATATTAATTAATACATATTAATATAAATATTACTCAACCATCAAAAATAATGAAGTCTTCCCATTGGCTACAATGTGGATGGAACTAAGGTGTCTTAAGCTAAGCAAAATATGTCAGAGAAAGACAAGTACCATATGATTTCACTCATAGGTGTAATTTAAGAAACAAAACTGATAAACATAAAGAAAGAGAATGAAAAATAAAATAAGACAAAACCAAACAGAGAGGCAAACCATAAGAGACTCTTAACTATAGAGAACGAACAGAGGGTTGCCAGATGGGATGTGGGTGGGAGTGGAGGATGGGCTAAATGGGTGAAGGGTATGAAGGAGGGCACTTGTTGTAATGAGCACTGAGTGTTTTACATAAGTGATGAGTCACTAAATTCTACTCCTGAAACCAACACTGTACTGTATGTTAAGTAATATTTTTTATTTTTATTTATTATTATTTATTTAATTCATTCATTCATTATTATTTATTTTTAAAATAAAATATAATAAAAGGTAAAAAAATTTATGTGTGTATACCTTCCAGGGTAAGGCTAATTTTTCTACACTGATTAATTTTCTCAAATACTATATTATAATCTACATAAAGGCAGTATCTTTCATACATTTCAAAATCTTTCCCATGTATCACTGGGCACATAGTTGACCCTTGCTGAATAAATGTGAATGAATAGGAGAATTTATAGCAATAAACTCATCTAATCTACTAGAAGAGACATAAAGATATGCAATCAGTGATAAAGAATTGTAGGCAATATTATAGGCAATTTGCTTAAAAGATCAAGATTTAGGAAGGAGGGGCCTCTGGGCAGCTCAGTTGGTTAAGTGTCTGACTCTCAATTGTGGCTTAGGTTGTGAACTCATAGTTCTTAAGTTCAAGTCCCACATAGGGCTCTGTGCTGACATCATGAGCCTGCATTGAATTCTTTGTCTCCCTCTCTCTCTGCCTCTCCCCAACTTGTGCACCCTCTCGGTGTCTCTTTCTCTCATTCTCTCTCTGTCTCTCTTTCTCTCTCTCTCTCTGTCTTTCTCTCTCTCTCTGTCTCTCTTAAAATAAATAAATAAACATTTAAAAAGAAAGATTTAGGCAGGACTATTATAGCAATAGGTTCATCTTGGAGGGGGTGAGTGACATCAAGAAAAGAGTCACCATTTGAGAACCAAAATTAATAAAGTGATCATGTAGTTTACCACCTGTTTTTTAGATGGGAAAATGGAATTCAAGAAAGTTTGTGAAAGAGTTCAAGGTCATACAGCTAATTATTGGCAACCCTGATACGATGATTTATAACTCTTACCACCTAATTTGGTCTTTTAAATTACGTAACAATGACTACTTAGTTTACATTTTAAATAAAGATTTTTTTTCATATTATGGAAATGTAGACTATAGTTAACAGTAAAATTCAGTCATCTATACTTTGCATTCAAGCATATTTACAAACTGATAAAGACCTCTACAATAACTACTGGCAAATTAATATCCTAATTTCTTATTCTGTGCTCCTATTGCTACTCAGAATCATTTTGGTACTTCAAAACCTAGTTAGCTATTATAGATCTATTTGCTTCTTCAGTGAATACATATGAGGAAAGCAGACATTTCTTGAAGGTGTGAAAATAGCAGTGAACTCACACTCAAACTGAACAAAATGTGACACGAAGAAATGTCAACTACCTGTTCTAACTATACTAACTGTAACACCAATTTATGACATGGAACAACAAGAATGTATAATTTCGTGAGGAGAGTATCTGTCAGACATAATTCTCACTGAAATAGGGGAAGTAACAGGCTAACAACAGTATGTTGATTTTGCTATGTTTTTGGATTATGGTATTTTTGACATTCTAATTGGCATATTAAAACAATTAAATTTAACAGAAAATATCTGAGACATTATGCTTTAGCTTTGGGGTGTTATTATGAAGTATTAAGTGCTATTTTTTTTTCCATCATTTTTCCCTACCTGTCATACTGTCTTGACCCAAAGACAAAATTGAACAGAAGGCACCAGAAACACACTGCCTTTAGATAAAGATTGATGCAGTAGGAAACAAATGAATAAAAACAATTCTCAGATTTTGATTAAAAAATTTTTTTAAATACTTATTTATTTTTTGAGGGAGAGAGAGACAGAGAATGAGCTGGAGAGAGACAGAGAGGGAGACACAGAATCCAAAGCAGGCGCCCGGCTCTGAGTTGTCAGCACAGAGCCCAATGCAGGGCTTGAACTCACAAACCGTGAGATCATGACCTGAGTCGAAATCGGATGCTTAACAGACTAAACCTATGAATGGGCCTGAATCTAACATGACTGGTGTCCTTATAAGAAGAGATTAAGGCACAGACAGGCACAGATATTAGACCACGTGAAGACACGAAAAAGCTATTAACCAAGGAGAGAAGTCGCCAGAAAGAAACAACACTGATAACACCTTGATCTCAGACCTCTGGCCTCCAGGATTTTGAGAAAGTCAATTTCTGTTCTAGAAGGCATCCAGTCTATGGCAGTTCATATGACAGCCCTGGTGAATCAATACAGGAATTGAGAGATTTAGGTGCTTGTCTAGTTTGTGTAATTCAAAAGGTCCTTCTGTCCTGCCTGTAACCGCACTCATATTAGCCCTATGAGTAAGAATATTCTGATTATTCAAGAGATGTCTCTGACCTCTTTCTGACATGATGCAAGATGCAAATCTTGTAGCAGTACCATGAGCACATGATATGATCTAGTGAAGCGGTGATTTTCCATGTTCCTTAGTAGATACAAATATTAGTTATAAAAAACTTGAGGAATCTGAAGGTATCTCATGATCATGATGAAGGGACATGCAGTATAAAGGAACTTAATAATAGTTGGTAGAATATCAAAGAAAGCTCCCTTGCCTCTGTGGAGTTGATACTGGTATGCAGGGTTGAGTGTGTCCAAAGACCACATGATATTGAACCTCTCAGCAAATGCCAAATGTACTGAAACATAAAAACTCTTAGAAGTGGTGGTTGTGGTGATGGTGAGAATCCTGTGGAGTAATTGAATTTACCCGGAGTTGCCAAGATTTTCTGCTAAGATAGAACATGTGTATCAGTTTGAGACTTCAAGAAAGCAGACACTGCAGGGCACATAAGAAATAAATCGAGGGTAAAGCTTACAAAAGAAAAAGGGAAAGAGGTGTAGAAAGAGCAAAGAAAGCCTTTAGTCTGCGATGTGGGTATGACATCTGCTAAAGGAGAGGAGGAAGAAAGAAAGATTAGGTAGTAACAGTTTCTGACTACTGATAGTTCGGAGAGATCTGCAGCCATCCTAACAGCCACAGGTGTAAAGATGGCAAAAAGAGGAGTCTTGCATGGATACAAATGGCCAGGCCATAGTACCCTCACTAGGTTCTGTTACTGGCTGAGAACTGACCCCAGCAACCACAGCATTGGCATGAATGCAGTGGCAAATCTCAATGAGGCTGCAGCTGAAGGCTGTTAGCTAATGGCACTCCAGGTAGCATTTGCTCTCTTGAAGGGAAATCTAGGTAGCACACCTCCATGTCTGACATATAGGGTATCCTGTTTTAAATAAAATCTATTTATAAAAATACAAAGAATTCTTTATGTTATGCTCATCTGAGTTCCTATGGTTTCAGAGTATTTGCTCTGCTGTGTTTGATATTATATCTAAAGTAATTATCACTTAAATTTAATTCCAAAAGTTATGAAACTTCACATTAAGGAACTATGGATGCTTACAAATGGCACAAATCATTGTTGTTCCTTCCACCAATGGGGGAGTCTGGGTCCCCTTCCCTTGAATCCACAGTGGCACTGTGACTTGCTTGATCAATAGGATGCGGCAAAGGTGATTTTTGTGCCTGAGCCTCAAGAGGCCTGTAGCTTATATTCTTGTTCTAAGTCATCGCTGAGCAAGCCCAAGTTAGCCTGTTAGAAAAGTCCCTTGAAGACGTCTCAGCCAATGGCCTTACAACTGTCAGTTATGAGAATGGTGCTGTCTTAGACCATGGCCCCAGCAGAACCACTTGCTGAATGCAGTCACATGCGTGACCCCAAGCGAGACTAGCAGAAACGCTCACAGCTGAATTTAGTTCAGATTGCCAACTCACACAATCCTGAACTGATGAGTCTTGGTGTTTTTAATCCTTTAATTTAGGTGGTCTGTTACATAGCAAAGAATAATCTGTGTGCATGCGCGCACACACAAGATATTCCATTTTCAGTTAAGTGTAAACTGCTGTCACACTTAGAAATAATGAACTAATGAAGGCGGTGAAAACCTAATGTGAATAAATATAAATTTAGAATTATTTAAAACTAAAATGAGTTATCACCTCATATTTGTCAGAATGTCTAAAATCAACAACACAGGAAATAATAGGAACGGGTGAGGATGTGGAGAAAAGGAAACATTCATGTACTGTTGGTGGGAATACAAACTAATTCAGCCCCTGTGGAAAACAGTATGGGCCTTTTCAAAAAGTTAAAAATGGAACTACCCTATGATCCCTCAATTGCACTACTGAGCACCCCAAAAATACAAAAATACTAATCCAAATAGATACACGCACCTCAATATTTACAGCAGCATTATCAACAGTCAAATTATGGAAGCAGCTCAAGTGTCCATGCAATGGATTAGTATTCAGCCATAAAAAAGAATGAAATCTTGCTATTTGCAATGACATGGATGAAGCTCTAGAATATTATGCTAAGCACAATAACTCAGTCAGAGAAAGACAAATATCCTAAGATTTCACTCATATGTGGCGTTTCAGAAACAGGCAAGGAAAGGAAAAGAAAAAAGAGAGAGAAACCAAGAAACACGTTTAACTATAGAGAACAAATTGATGGTTACCAGAGGGGAGGGGAGAGGTAGAATTGGTGAAATAGGTGATGAAGATTAAAGATTACACTTATCATAATAAGCACTGAGTGATGTGTAGAAGTGTTGAATCACCAAATAGTACACCTGAAACTAATACAACACTCTGGGTTAGCTATACTGGAATTAAAATGTAAAAAAAAACTTGATTAAAAAATGAATTTAAAAATTTAGAATCATTTTACTGAAAAAGGTATCTACCATGTTATTATCTAAGTTATATCTACAATGAACAAAATTTAACAACAGTATGTAAATAAAATATAGCAAATTATAATAATACATAACAAAGAACATGTTGATCCTATTTGTCAATGTTGGGAAAAAAAATACTGGAAGAGTGCAGTAATAGGAGCCAAGAAATTCCCTCATAAGGGAAATGCCACACAGATTGTCTGTGACATATCAGCTGGTAGTATTAGAAGTGCCTGACATTAACATTCTGACTGTAGTTCAAATTTTGGTACCTCTCTCTCTTGGCATTTATGGAGTTGTTGGCTGTATAATATTTCTTTGCATGGATATAGTGAAGTTTGTCTAAGCCAATTTCACACTAATGGATATTTAAGTTGGTTCCAGTTTGGGCATAAATAATATTTGAATATATATTCCTGTGCAAAACTATTTGTGTGCATATCTGTGGTGCATGTGTTTTATATTCACTAAATTAACTCTTATACAAATTTAGTGTTATCCTTGAGGTGCCTAAGTGGCTCAGTCATCTGTGTGTCTGACTCTTGATCAGCTCAGGTCATGATCCCAAGGTCATGGGATCGAGCCCTGTGTCAGGCTCCATACTGAGTATAAAGCCTGCTTAAAAGATTCTTTTTTTCTCTGTCTGTCTGTCTCTCTTTCTCTCTCTCTCCCACTGCCTCTCTACCTGCTCCTGTGTGTGCTCTTTCTTTCTCTTAAAAAAAAATAATAACCTTGGGACACCTGGGTGGCTCAATCAGTTGAGCGTTGGATTTTGGCTCAGGTTATGATCTCATGGTTTGTTGAGTTTGAGCCCCACAACAGGTTCAAGGTTGTAAGCACAAAGCCTGCTTCAGATCCTTTATCCCTCTCTCTCTGCCCCTTCTCCACTCATGCTCTTGCTCTCAAAAACAAATAAAACATTTAAAAAAGTGTTATACTAAAAAAAAAGATAATTCCTATTTGAATAGGAATAAAGTGTATCTCATTGAAACTTTGTATTAGCTTCTTATTGCTGCTGTAACACATTCCCACAAATTTGATAGCTTATAACAGCATACATTTATTATCTTACAGTCCTGGAGGTCAGAAGCGCACAATGGGTTTTACAGTGCTAAACTCAAGATGTCTGCAGAGTTGCATTCCTTCTGTTAGATTTCTAAAGATCCCTGGGTTTCTAGTGAAGATAGTGTGAAACTATTGATCTAGTCCATTTTCCCATTTTCTAGAATTCAGGAAACCTAAGTGAAAAAGTTATTGTAATGCTAAATCTAGAAGAATGTTTCTCTAGCTCCTAAGGCAGTGTGCGTTCAATTATATAGAAGTACATATCATCCTCCCTTCATCTGAAAAGGTGTGACCATCCCCTTTTCTATGGGGACATCTCATTGGATTGTGCCTAAACATCAGCTCAACCCTACCTCATCGTGTTGGAGCATGAATGGGAAGAGAAATGCTCTCTTGTCATGTCACCAGGGGCCAGAGCAGCATCACTAGTAACCAGAATCTCACAAGATCTCTCTTGAAAAGCAGTTTCTGAAGTTTTGGCTCACCCCTCCAGAAGGACTCACAGAGTGAAGTCCAGTGCGCAGTCTAGACCAGAGGAGCAGAACAGACATGTCATGTCCCATGATTGTGCTGCGGTTCCTTCCCTTGCTTGCATTTTTATACATTCTAGAGAAGTTGACTACAATTATTTTCCTGTGAGATTTTTAGCAGGCAATGGGAAAAGGAAAACTCAGTAAGTTATAAGGTTCATAGGAACCAAAAGAAACCAGTTTGTTTCTTGGGAAAACTGCAGCCACTCTTGGTGTTGAAACCAGTGAAATGTGTCTCCAGTTGGTTCATATAAAGACAACACTACTATGCAAAGTAGTTGATATGATCAAGAGTTCTACAGGTAGATATCTTATAATATCTTCCAAAGTCACTCAAGTGACATTTCCAAAGTATGGTCTGTGGAATATTACGATTATGTGAAATAATCATAAGTGATTTCTGTGTGTTTGGGATGTAATATGAAGTGAGTAGTTTTGAATGGTGACATTTTATACTACTCCTGAAGACTTACAAAGCGTATTCATTTCTCACAGGCTCTGAGGAGAACTGTAGTAGAAGATTCTGTTTAACTTAGTTTAGCTCAGAAAGTTCCTGACATATTTAGTCAACAAATTTTCATTGTGGTTTTCTACTAACAATTCTGAGAATATTTATGTTCACATGAACACAATTTGAGGAATACTAATCTAAAAATTGGACGACAGTACATCTGAAAGAAAGTTCTCCATAAATATCGTGTCTAACAGTCAATCTTTTCCAATTTTTTTGAGCAGAAGCAAGTTCCAGATTATAGTCTGGCAAAATTGTCAAGTGTGGCTCTTAGACTAGGGTTAGGATTAACTCTCCGTGTGACAACAGAGCACCCGGCACAGATACCACCTAATTGTAAGGAGGGCTGTAGCCTTCACACTGAAAACATAATTTGGTGAGTATGAAATTCTTAGAACAATTTTTCTTGAAGTTTTTGTATTCACTGTTGCTTGACTTTAGGCATTTACCAACACATAAGAAAGCCAGAGTTTATCCTGGTTTCTGTTCATCTGTGAGAAATTTGGTTTTACTTTCTTCATTTTTTTCTCACCAAATATATGTAGTGTTTTTGTCTTGAAAAATAGTATAGGTACTCAGCAAATAATAAATAATTTTTGTATAATTGTGCCATTTCTGATCAAGAATATGTATTTTCCTTTATATTTAATTACTGCTTTGCTTCTATTCTGCATTTTTTCCTCAGGAATACTTATTATGAACCTTCCATTTTTGTGGAGGCAAATTTATCACCTATCCCCTTCTCACTCATTAATTTTATACCTTTGCTCTTTTCTGCTTAGTTATAGGAGAAGGAAAATTTCTTTAAGCTTATCTTCCTTACAACTGCTCCATAGGCATTCCAGTCCTTACAATCTCCAGGGCAGCATTTAATTCTGAAAATGAAAGATGGTTTTTCATGTGATCATTATATTACATTATGTTCCATCCCTCTTTTCAACTTGGTTTGTGTTATTCTATCATCTTTTTGAACTTGGACTGTTACGTCCTTTTGCCTATTTCTTTTGTTACCAAGAAATCGAGAACTTTTGACTTCTACTAAGGATATAAGTTTTTCTTCTAATTATTCTCATTATTTTTTCAAGTAATTTACATAGCTACCATATTTCATTGCACCTACAGTGTCATCAATAACAAGTTACTTAGCTTTTGAATGACTGTGAAAGAAAAAAAGTCAATTAAATTATAAAATTTCTTAACACACTTATTGTTATCCAAATCCCAAGTCCAAACATCAAAAAAAAATCAAAATTATGTATATTGGATAAATAAAATAAAGTATATTATTTTTCTGAAACTTCAGTGTATTATTCCTGAGATTGTTTCCAAGTTGTTTTTCCTAAGACCCATGTATTATTTGTTCTTACTTATTTGAAAAATAAACTTCATGAGAACTTGAAGAGTGTGCAGTTCCCCTTGCCTCTATTCACTCTACACCTGGAGCCAGTGCTCAGTAGTACAGTGCTTACCCATTCTGCCTCTGGGTCTTCCCAGCTAGAATGTTTTTCTTCCTTTTGTTTTTAAATTTAAAAAATATTTTAATGTTTATTATCCATTTTTGAGGGAGAGAGTGGGGCAGGGGCAGAGAAAGAGGGAGACTCAGAATCTGAAGCAGACTCCAGGCTCTGGCACACAGCCTGACACCGGGCTTGAATCCTTGGGGCTCAAACTCATGAACTCTGAGATCATGACCTGAGCCAATGTCGGACGCCTAACCCTGCACCATCCTACCCCCTTTTTTAAAAATAGGAACCTGAGGGTGCCTCACCTCCTTTTTATGCATTGTTCAAATGTCACATTCTCAATATGGACTTCCCTAAATACCTCTTAAAATTTCAATATACTATACTCTCAGAAGTCTATAATCTTTTGTCTCTGCTTATTTTTCTCCTTAGCACTACTTGCCTTCTTTATATTGTTTGTTTCCTTTAAAAGAATGTAAGTTGCGTGTGTTTTGTCTGCTGTCTTTACTGCTGGATCCTCAGCACATACCATACAATAATGTCTAGCACTTATTTAGTAAATGTGGTTTTAAAAAATAGAATAAATAAGTAGTCCAATTATCTTTCTATAGTGAGAAAACTAAGGCTCAGATATGGACAATGAGTAACAATGTAAATGGAATTCCAACATAAGTCAGTCTGATTTCAGAGTCTGCTTTGAATTGCTAGCCAGACTTGCCACTAGTGATGGTTTAGGCAACCTCCTCTCATTTTTGAATTTAGAATGACAAGTAGATCTTGAACTGTATGTGGTTATTTTCTCAGTTGTCTAAAACTTGAGATGTGAATCAGTAGTCCTGGTGGTTAAGGAAATTCTAGAAGCATAAATAACTCCCCACCCCTATTTCTCAGTCTTACCTGGTAATAATCTCTCAATTCATAAAACTACCTCTTTTATATCAACAGATGGATTCAGAAAAATTAAATGTTTTTATCATGAGAAAGAAATATTATTTACATTTTACTTAGAAATTCTTGGTGTTTGAATGGCCTTCAGAAATTAAGAAGTAAACTCCATAAAGAAGTATTGTAGGGGCGCCTGGATGGTTCAGTTGGTTAAGCCTCTGACTTCGGCTCAGGTCAGATCTCAAGTCTGTGGGTTCGAGTCCCGCATCTGGCTCTGTGCTGACAGCTAGCTCAGAGCCTGGAGCCTGCCTCCAGTTCTGTGTCTCCTTCTCTCTCTGCCCCTCCCCCTCTCATGCTCTGTCTCTCTCTGTATCAAAAATAAATAAAACATTAAAAAATTAAAAAAAAAAGAAACAGTTACAAAGAAGTATTTTAGGCTCTGCGATGGACGAACTAAAGACAATTTGGCATTTGCCTATTATCTCTACATTAGCTCTAGGTACTCTGTATTCCTAAAACCACCATAGTACTTTGGCATATGTACTTTGGCATATCAATTCCTTTTTCATTTTAAGCAAGTTTTCCTAGTTCCCTATTTAAAAACATTATACATGCTAATTAGGGAAGTTGCCATTAAAAAAAGAAAACCTGGTTAATAAGACATTTTCCTGTGGACAAAGAAATCTGAAAACAAATGTATGCAGAAAAGAGAAATGAAGAATACACTAGGTGCTAGTTCGGAATACTGCTGCCTTCTCAATTTGACTTTTGCCATAAGAGTTTGTATCTGTTATCAAAGTGTAAGCCTTTAGTGCTCCAGATAGCATCACTTATAAGAGAATCCACTGGGGAAATCAATATGGTATTGGGACTCAAGAGTATGAAAGAGTGCAGATTATATTCAAAGTGCCTTTTAGGAATACTGAGGAAGAATTTCTACTCTCTTAGTTATAAAATTATTTAAGAATGATGGACTAGGGGTGCCTGGGTGGCTCAGTCGGTTAAGCATCCAACTCTGGCTCAGGTCATGATCTTATGGTTGGTGGGTTCGAGCCGCACACTGGGCTCTGTGCCGACAGCTCAGAGCTGGAATATGATTCCAATGCTGTTTCTCCTTCTCTGTCTGCCCCTCCCTCACTCATGCTTTGTCTTTCTATCTCTCTCAAAAATAAATTTAAAAACATTTAAAAATTTTTAAACATTTATAAATAATTATGCAGGAATTTAATGGCCATGTATCTATGCCTTATTATTATTATTATTATTATTCAGTGTATAAACTTTGACCTGAGGGCAAGAACTGTGTTTTTTTATCTTTATATCTCTAAAACTTAGGAGACTCCTCATCATGAGGAGCCTCCTGTATCTGTTGAATGCATGAACAGCTGGATGAGCAACCATCAGTCACAAATCAAAAGGACTCTCTGCAACCCAGATGTATTAGAAAGGTATTTGATGATATTGGAATTCATGAGTCTAAATACAATTATATTTATTTAGTAGAATTATTGAACTTGAGGTCCTTTAGTACTGTACTTTTTTTTTAAGATTTTATTTTTTAAGTAATCTCTCCACCCAACTATGGGCTCAAACTCATCACCCCACAATCAAAAGTCACGTGATCTTAAGGCTGAACCAGCTAGATGCCCCAGTACTGTAGTTTCTTGTTTAGGGTCTGTGGACTGCTCATCTGAACAGCTAGAGTATTGGAAATTTCCACATTATTTAAAATTATAAAATTCCAAGATTCTTTGAATTAGCTGAATTTATTTCAATTATGATTTGTGAAGGCAAGCATATATGATGTTAATAAAAATTTATATGTCATTTCAATGTGTATATGTATAGTATTTAAATAAAGAAAAATTAAAAGGTAGGTAAAAAACTGGGGAGTCACTTCTTCAGTGTTAAGTGACTTATCTAAGTCAATATCTAGTTAGTAAAAAACCAAAGACAAAATTCATTTCTTGGAATAATAGGAAAAAATCTAAGGAGAAAAAATAACATTAACTTTCACATTTAATAAAGTTACAAAGGTTGAAATCGTGAATTTATATCCCCTAAATAGTAACTAGACTATAAAAATATATAAGGCAATTATCTTTAATTGCCTTAGAGAAAAAGAACTCAGGATGAAAGAGTAGGTTACAGGCCTAAGGCAAACAATTCATTCCTTTAAAAAAAACAGTAATTAATTTTTTATTTTAGAATAATTTTAGATTTACAGAAAAATTCTTAAGATAGTACAGAAGTTTCCATGTATTGCACCCCCAGTTTCCCATATCATTAGCAACTTATATTAGTATGGTGCTTTTGTTATACATAACTAATTGGTTTTGATATATTATCATTAATTAAAATTCTATGTTCTGTTCAGATTTTTTAAGTTTTACACAATGTCCTTTTTCTGTTTTGAGATCCCATCCATGGTAACACAGTATATTTGTCTCCATAGGCTCCTCCTGGCTCTGATAGTTTCTCAGACTTTTCTTATTGATTATTTTAATAGTTTTGACAAGTTTTGATAGATATTGATCAGGAATTTTGTAAAATCCTCCTCAGTTAGGGTTTTTACCATGATTTCAGTTTTTCATATCAAACCAGACTGAACCCCCCACCCATGTGGACTCCTAACTCAATATGGCTGGGATTCTTACAAAAGGGAGAAATTTAGGCATAGATAAGCACACAAAGAGAACCCTGTTGGTTTAAAACCTCAGAAGCTTCTCAGATGAAATCTGAAACAGACTGCTATACACAGAGAGTAGAGACAGACTGTAGAAAGAGGCCACTCCAAATTGATAGGTGGCAGGTTTAGTAAACAAGGGAATTTACTTAACCAGCCTTATCTTGAACAACCACAGATGAGTAGATCTCTACACCTGCCCACTAATATCTTAAAAATCTATATGGAAACCTTAACTGGGTTCAGTCACACATACCATCCAGATGATTTCAACAACACATTGTTTCCCCAGGGCTGTGTCCTCAAAACCAGCTCCCATTGTGGGAATGATGCACAGGGAATCCATTCAAAAGACAGGAGGGAACGAGGAGCCTCTGATTGCCAAGGTATAGCTTGTAGGTCAACTCTGATTACATCTTCTCAACGATCTCCTTCAACAAAGGCCACAAGAAGAACGGAATAAATGTCTGCCTGCTACAAGCTAAGGAACTACCAGCATCTAGAGGACAACCTATAGCAAAACCTTCCCTACTGCCTTCAGAGGGAACATAGCATGAAGGCCACTGTGATCTCAGATTCCTGGTCGCCAGAACTTTGAGACAGTAAATTTCTACCCAGTTTGTGGTACTTGTTATGGTGGCCTCTAGAAACTAACACAGTTCGTAGTTGTTGACATGTTCTCCAGGAGAAAACAGGTTCATCATTACAGTACAGTGTTATTGTACGGTTTCTCTTTCATTGAGTCTTTTTAAAATCCACTCATTTCCAGAGTTATTAGGTGAGCAGTTCATTTTCCACCCCTTCACCAAGGTTGTTTCATGAGTGTTTCAAATGGTTAGATTGTTTTGTCAATTCTGCATTCCATCCTTGTATCATTCAACTTCCTAAATGTTTTTTTATTTGCATACAAAGAGGTTCAAATGTTGTGCTACAAAATTCTAAAGGGTTTGTTTGACAAATGTATGGTGTTATTTACTCAATATCACAGTATCATACAGAATAGTTTCATTATCTGAAATAATCCTGTGTTTGACTTATTCAAACTACCCTACCTTTCCCCAGTCCACCTCCTGACAAATGCTGATCTGTTTATTGTCCTTGTTTTCCCTATGTGAAAGGTCATATAATTGGAATCATATTTTAAAGATCTTGTTCAAACTAGCTTTAACTAAACAACCTACATTTAAGATTCATTGGTGGGTTCATAGCTCATTTTTTATCACTAAATTATACAACAGTATGTGACTTTATAGCAGTTTGGTAATCTAGTCACCTTCTGAAGGACATCTTAATTGCTTCTAGTTTTGGACAGTTTTGAATACAGCTGATTTAAGCATTTCTGTGCAGATTTTTGTATTGGAATAAGTTTTTATTTATTTTCAAAAATGTTTACTTATTTATTTTTAGAATGAGGAGAGAGAGAGAGAGAGAGAGAGAGAGAGAGAGAGAGAAAACCTGCATGCATGAAGGGACAGAGAGAGAGGAAAGGGGGAATCCCAAGCAGGCTCTCTGTTGTCAGCAGCAGAGCCCGACATGGGCTCAATCCCACAAACCTGTGAGGTCACCACCTAGGCCTAAATCAAGAGTCAGACACTTAACTGACTGAGCCACCCAGGCATCCTAGAAATGAGTTTTTAAATAACTTGAGTAAATACCTGGGAGTGGCTCAGACTGTCTTCCAAAGTGACTGTACTACTTTGTATTGTCCTAAGCAATAAATGAGCATTATTGTTGCTTCACATTCTTGCCAGCAATTGGTAGAGTTTTGAACTTAAGTCATTTTAACATTTGTACAATGGTACCTTATTGCTTAAATTTGCAATTCAGTCATGACAAATGATTTTGATCATCTTTTGTTGTGCTTGTGGTCCACCTATATATTTTCTATATGTAGGTAACTATTCAGACTTTTAAAATCATTTTTATTAGTTTTCTTATTGCTGTTTTAAGAGTTCTTTTTATATTTTAAATATAAGTCCTTAGTCAGATATATGTTTTGCTTCTGGACTATGGTTTGTTTTTTCATTCTCTTGCTAGTGTCTTTTATAGAACTAAAAACTTAAGTGATTTTTACTCAATTTCTGATTTTAATTGTTCATTGCTGATAGTTAAAACAAAGAAATTGACTTTTATATATTAACCTTTTCATCCTGTGATCTTACTAAATTTGTTTATTAATTTTAGGATGGTTTTTGTTTATTTATTTTAGAGTTTCTACATATACAATTACATCATCTGTGAAAAGGACAAAAATTCTTTTCCAATCTTTATAACTACTATTTCTTTTTTTGTGTGTGTTACTGCACCAGCTGAGACTTCATGTACAATGTTTAACAGGAATGTTGAGTGAGGACATTCTTATTTTTTTCCTGATCTTAGGGGGAAAGTTTACTCACAATTAAGTTTGATGTTAGTTGTAGGCTTTTTGTAAATGTTCTCTATTTGCTGGTTATCAATCTGTTCAAATTTTCTATTTCTTCCTGTTTCTGTTTGGTAGTTTATATGTTCCTAGGAATTTATTCATTTCCTCTGGTTGCCCAATTTGTTGGCATGTATTTTTCATAATATTTGCTTATAATTGTTTGTATTTCTATGCTGTTGGTTGTTTTTTCTTCTCTCTCCTTTATGATTTTAGTTATTTGAGTCCTTGATCTTTTATTTGATAAGTCTAGCTAGAGGTTTACCAGTTTTATTGATTCTCTTAAAGAACTAGCTCCTGTTTCATTCATCTATTGAATTTTTGTTCCTATATCATTTATTTCTGTTCTTATCTTTATCATTTCCTTCCTTATGCTGGCTCTAGGTTTTGTTTATTGTTTTCTCTATCTTCCTTACGTGTAAAATTAGGTTGTTTATATGAGGTTTGTCTTGCTTCTTGAGATAGTCCTATATTGCTATAGACTTTCCTCTTAGAACTGCTTTTGCTGCACCCCAAAGGTTTTGTACCATTATGTATTCATTTGTATTCTTTCCATGTTTTTTATTTAATTTCTTCCTTTATTTTCTGGTCAACCTATTCATTATGTAGTAGCATTTTATCTAACCTCCATGTGTTTGTGGTTTCCAGATATTTTTTCTTGTGGTTAACTTCCTGTTTGATAGCCTTCAGGTCAGAGAAAGTGTATGGTATGACCTTCATCTTCTTGAATTTCTTGGGGCTTGTTTTATGAGATAATATGTGTTCTATTCTATATAATGTTCTGTGTGCACTTGAAAACAATGTGCATTCTGCTGTTTTAGGATGGAATGTTCTAAATAGATCTCTTAAATCCATCCGTTTCAGTGTGTCATTCAAAGCCATTGTTTCCTTGCTGATTTTCTGTTTACATCATTTGGCCATATGTAAGTGGGTTGTTAAAGTCCTCTGTTATTATAGTATTATTATTGATTAGTTCCTTTATATTTGTTATTAACCATTTTATGTATTTGGGTGCTTCTGTGTTGGGTGTATAAATATTTACAATTGTTATATCTTCCAGTTGGATTGTCCCCTTTATTATTATATAGTGTCCTTCTTAGTTTCTTATTCTGTTTGTGTCTTAAAGTTTATTTTGTCTGATAGAAAGATTGCTATTCAGATTTCTTTTGACACCCATTTTCATGATAGGTGTTTCTCCATCACCTCCTATTCAATCTGTAGGTGTCTTCAGGTCGAAAATGAGTGTCTTGGAGACAGCATTATAGATAGATATGTTTTACATGCATCTGTTACCATTTTTTGATTAGAAATTTAATCCATTCACATTCAAAGTAATTGTTGATGGATATGTATTTATTGCCATTTCATTTCTTTTTGAGGTTATTTCTGAAAATTTTCCCTGATCCTCTCTTGTCTTTCTACCTTTCATATTTTGCAATTTTCTTTAGTGATATATTCAGATTTCTTTCTCTTTATTATTTGCATATGTATTAGTCGTTTTTTATATGGTTGCCATTAGGCTTGTACATAATTTTTCTGCATGTAGAAGTCTATATGAAGTTGATGGTCATTTAAGTTTGAACCCATTCTTTTCTCCTATCTTCCCCATGTTTTCTGTGTTATTAAATGTTTTATTATATTTTAAATCCTTTTTGCAAGTTCCATGACTGATTTTTTTACAGAAATATTCATTTTCATTGCTTTTGTGTTTTCTACTTCTATACTAAGACTTTTGATCTCATCTTTACTCTCAAAGGGTCCCTTTTAATATTTCTTGCAGAGCTGGCTTAGTCGTAAAAAGATCTCAATTAGTTTTTATTTGTCTGGGGAACTCTTTATCTCTCCTTCTATTCTGAGTGATAGCTTTGCTAGATGGAGTATTCTTAGCTACATATTTTTCCTATTCAGTATTTTGAATATATCATGCTACTCCTTCTGGCTGGCAAAGTTTCTATTAAGAAGCTCCTGTTAGTCTTATGGGTTTTTCCTTGTAAGTTATTGACTTCTTTTGTCCTCATGCTTTAAAATTTTTTTTCTTTATCACTATATTTTGACAGTTTAATTTCAATATGTCTTGGTGTGTCTGCTTTTATTGATTTTGACAGGAGTTCTCTGTGCCGCCTGGATCTGGATGTCTTTTCCTTTCCCCAGATTAGGGAAGTTTCCAGCTATTATTTCTTCAAATAAATTTTCTGCTCCGTTTTCTCTTTCTTCTTCTTCTAGGACTCCTGTAATACAAATGTTATTACATTTGATGGAGTCACTGAGTTCTCTAGCTCTATTCTCATTTTGCATAATTTTTATTTCTCTTTTTTGCTCAGCTTGATTACTTTCCTTTACTTTGTCTTTTAGTTTACTAATTCATTCCTCTGCTTCTTCCACCCTGTTCATTCTGTTATGTTTCTCTCATTTCTTATTTATTCAGTCCTTTATCTCTGCTATGTGATTCCTTATTTCTGTGTTAGGGGCTCACTCATGTTTTTCACACTTTTCTCAAGATCTGAAGATTACTGCTTTAAATTCTCTACTAGACATGTTACTTATATCTGTTTCACTTAGATTCTGTCTGTGGCCTTGTCCTGATTGTCTTTCATTTGGGATAAATTTCTGTTTCCTCATTTTGTCTGCATTTCTGTCTGTTTTAAGAAAGTCAGCAATGCCTCCTATTCTTGAAAGTAGTGACTTTATGTAGAACAGGTCCTAGAGTGCCCTGCAGTGCAGTGTTCCCTGCTGACCAGAACCTGGCACTTCCAGAAAGTATCCTAAGTGTATTGCTTACACCTTGCTGTTTTGTCTGAGTCACTTTTCCTTTCAACGCAGTCATCTGCACTGACTCTTTGCCTTTTGTAGGTTGTGTTTGCTGTCTGTGGTGTTAGTGCAACCTCAGCATGCCGGGTGTGTTTGTTGGGGGGCTTGGGTGTTGGCCAGTGTTATTAGCAAAATTTGCACTGGGCCTCTAGACCTATGCCAGATCCCCTGAAGTGCTGCAGGGGCCAAGGGCTGTGCGCTGGGGCAGCCAGGGTTCTGAGGATGGGCAAGGCTGGGTCCAGGATAAGACTGGCAGAGGGCACACAGCCAGTGTGGAGCTGCAGCTGCATGTGGTATATGGTGGCAGCTATGCACCCAGAGGCTGGGCATTTGCCCTGAGCCAGAGCCATGACTTGCAGGTTTGTAGTGGGCAAGTCCTCGGGAGAACTCCTGGACATGGCACCCTGCTAGCAAACTAGGTAGCAAGCATCTGTGTAGCACCTTCTGCTGCAGGTGGCTCTGTGTTTATGCTAAGGGATAGGGAAGGAGAAGGGTCCCTGCCAGTCCCTTGTTTTCAGAGAATTCTCACAACAGGCTTTGAAATCAGTATGAACAGACCTGTCTCCTCTTTACCCCCAGTAAAAGTGGAGTAAACTGCTGTTTTATGTTGCCTTTCTGTGTAGCCTGCTGTCTCTTTAAGGGGGGCAACCCTGATATCATTTGCCCTCGTGCCTTGCCCAGTGCTCAGTCAGCTGACTTTTAAACTCCAGGCTCTAAGTCCCTTTTGCTTTATTTTTTTAATATTTATTTTTTATTTTTTTTTTGAAAGAGAGTACATGCATGTATGAACAGAAGCAGGGCAGAGAGAGAGAGAGACAGAGACAGAGAATCCAGAGCAGGTTCCACTCTGTCAGTGGCAGAGCCCTCAAACCATGTGATCATGACCTGAGCCAAATAGAGTCATGTGTCTAACTGACTTAGCCACCCAGGTGCCCCAGGTCCTGTTGGTTTTAAAAAAACTCATGGAATTTAGCCCCTCAGATTTTTAAAGCCAAACGTTATAGGGATTATTCTTCCCTGTGTGAGCTCCCTGGTACCAAGGACTGTTTCTCTACCCTCCACACATACAGCTCCCCTCCCTCCTATGGGCAGCCTCCTTCTACCCCTCTGACTTTCCCAACTTTTCAGATGAAACTTATTATTCTCCATATTTGCTTGTGAAATTTGCTCCACCAGTCTTCAGATCTCTTACTGAGATCTCTTTATTACATTGGATATGAGTCAATATACAAAATTTTATTTTATTTTTTATTTTTTTATGTCTGTATTTTATTTTGAGGGAGAGAGACAGGGGCGCCTGGGTGGCTCAGTCGGTTAAGTGTCCGACTTCGGCTCAGGCCATGATCTCACGATTCGTGGGTTCAAGCCCCACATCGGGCTCTGTGCTGACAGCTCAGAGATGAGCCTGCTTAGGATTCTGTATCTCCCCCTCTCTCTGACCCTTCCCTGCTCACACTGTCTCTCTTTCTCTCTCTCTCTCTCTCTCTCTCTCTGTCTTTCAAAAATAAATAAAAAAACATTTAAAAAATTTTTTAAAAGAGAGAGGGAGACAGAGCATGAGCAAGAGAAAGGCAGAGAGAAAGGGAGACAAAAAAATTCTGAAGCAGGATCCAGGCTCTGAGCTGTCAGCACAGAGCCGCGGGGCTTGAACCCACAGACTGTGAGATCATGACCTGAGCCGAGTCAGCCGCTTAACCGTCTGAGCCACCCAGGTGCCCCAATATACAAAATTTTAGTTAAACTTTAAATTTACCTAAAAACCGCAAAATTTCAATGTAAATTTAGAATACAATCTACTTGAAAACACAGGATGGGACCCTCCTACTCCACCATCTAACAAAATTCCCTTGAAGTATATCTCAAAGTCTTTATATTTAAAGTAGTTTCTTGTATACATCTTATAGTTGAGTCTTATTTTGTTATAGACTGACAATTTCCATCATTTAATTGGTAAATTTATACCGTTCGCATGTAAGTGTTTGTTATTAGAGTCAGATTAATATATACCACATTTTTGTTTTAACTGTATTATTTGTTTCTTCTTCCCATCCCCTCTTTTTCTGTCTTCCCTGGACTTAACTGAATATTTTTATATAAATACACTTATCTCATTTTTTTTGTCATACCCATTGTACTTTCAAGGAATATTTTAGTGTTTTACTAGAGTTTTGAATATACATTTTCAACTAGTCTAAGTCTGCCTTCAGATAATGCTGGAGTATTTCACATATAGTGTGAATACCTTATAACAGAATATTCCCAATGCCTCCTTCCTCTTCTTTTTGACTGCCATTCATTTCCCTTATCTCCACCCTTTAATCACCCAAAGCATTGCTCTTTTTATTATTGCGAACAAAGAGTTATCTATTAGATCAATTGAAAATGAGAAAAATAAAAGATTTTACATTACTTCATATATTTCTTGGACATTTTTCCTTTCCTGTGGAGAACCATATTTCTGACTTATATAATTTCTTTCTGAAAATTTTTTCTTGAATATTTCTTGCAAGAATGATCTGTTGTCACATCCTGCAGTTTTTGTTTATATTAACCTTTTTTTCTTATTTTTGAATTATTTTCTGTAATTCTCTGTGTGGGGGGGGCATTCTTTCAACACTTTAAATAGTTCACTCTCTTGTATGCATGGTTTCTGACTAAAAGCCCACTGTAATTCTTCTACATGTTTCTATATAAAGAATAGGTTTTATTTATCTGGCTTCTTTTAAGATTTTCTCTTTGTCTATGGTTTTCTGCACTTTGAAAATTATATGTAGGGATTCAGATTTTTTTGATATTTTATTTTGCTAGATGTTCACTTTTGCTCTTATTACTTTAGATATTCCTTCTGCCTCATTGTCTCTTCTTCCTATGGTACATATATTCTACCTTTTAAAATCATCACATATTTATTGAATATTGTATTCAGGATTTTTTCTTCTTTTTTTCACTTTGCATGTCAGTGTGGGAAGTATGTATAGACCCATCTTCAAATTTATTGCTTCTTTCCTTAGATGTGTCCAGTCTACTGATGAATCTATCAAGGATATCTTTTCCGTTATTTCTTTTTTGAAATGTAGCATTTTCTTTTGTGATCTCTTATAATTTACATCTTTCTGCTTTCATAATCATGACTTTTATTCAAACTGCCTGATTTTTACATTACAACCATTAACATATTAATCATAGTTATTTTAAGTTCCCTGTCTGGTTATTCCAACATCTGTATCATATCTCAGTCTAACTTTGATGGTTGTTTTGTCTCTTCAGCCTGTGTATATTCTTTGCATTCCTTCCATTGCCTTTCTTTGGTATGCCTTATAATTTTGTTGTTGTTGTTGTTGTTGTTGTTGTTGTTGTTGAAATAAAGGCTTAGATTGAATAACAGGAACTGAAATAAATAGACCATTAGTGTACAAACGTGTATTAATCTACATAGGAGCTGAGCTGTGTTTAATGTTTCATCTTTGGAGCCAGGAGCTTTAAATGCTTATGGTGTACTTATTTTTATCTCCATTCTTGAATCTGTGCTTCCTGTGTACTCCTCCTCAAACAAAGTCTGTATCTTTCAGCAACCTTAACTATAATCCACTCGTATATGGATGCTCTATTGACACTGTGTTACAATGTGGGACAGGGGAAGCTTTCTATAACTTTGTGATTAAATATCTGTTTTGTAGTGGGCCTATGTCTCTTGGCTTTGACCTTCACAGGTATCTTTGTGGTAGTGTAGATATTAGATATATTTCTCCTTAGGTGAGGCAGAAAGCCTAGGGGATACTTAGGTGGGTGGAGATTCTTTCCTCCAGGTGACATAGGGCTCTGATTTTCCCCCTGGAGAGTATGCCTTTGTTATACAGAACACATTGGATATACTTCACCATGATTACTCTTTCCTTACCCCCTGCCAGAACTAAGAAGGTATCTTTGTCAGATCCTAACCAAAAGAACATTATAGAATCTCTGAAAGGAAAGCCCATGAAAATGTGAAGGACTCTGTAATGTGGTCCCCAGACTTTCTAACTATCATGCTAGTCAACAATCAGCCACCAGAAATATGTCAAGATTACCATTTAAATGTTCCTACCTGTTTGTTTGTTTCCCCAGGCAAGTATATATTAATGGTGACTTCCCATATTCACCTGTGAATCTAGATATAGGAAAAGAGTTTGTCCTGAAACCTAAATTCTCTGGTGGGTCCAAGAAAAGTTGTTGATTTTTAGTTAGTGCAAGTGTTTCTTGTGAAGACTGGAGTAATGACATGTTGGAGTTGAAACTAGAAATTTCATTCCTTTTTCAGTTACATAAAAAGCTGCAACCTTTGTATTGCTATTGAAAATTTCGTTCTTGTTTTGATAAGCTTAACTTTGGAACATTTTTTTGAAATAGAAAAACCCTGTAATATTTCCTATTACAGTTTGGAAAAAGTCTAGAAAAATACCATCAATTTTAAGGTCGTATTATAGACTTCACTTTACCTAATGTGGCTAAGTGTTTATATTGCCTTTTATGCCAGTAAAGAGCACATGTGTTTTATGAAGAAATATATGCTTTCCCCATAATGAAAAGAAAACGTCATATGGACTCTAGATTTTTTCTCTTACGTGGCCCAGTCCTAAGTGATAATACTTCTGCTCTACTCACATTACTTTCATCAACCATTGATATTCTTTGAATCAAACCAATACTACAAACACACTCTGTGACCGGTAGTCAATATCCTGACCCTTGCTTTCTTTGCTTATTTCAAAATTAACCAAGCTAAGGCAATACTTTCCTAGAAATGTTGTTTTTGGTTTGACTATGTGGGGCACTAGAATCATGAAATAAAGTTACTATTATCACCATTTGGGTATGATTCTATTTTTCCACCTTAAAACCTAGTGCAATGTGAAAACTAAAAATAAGAAATAAAAACCTTATTTATTATTCTGTGTTTCATTCTTCCCAATTACCTTTCTTTCCACCACCTCAAAATAGGATTGGTTCCTTCAGCTGGTGTCTTCTTTTCATTCATGTATGACTGTTGTGATTCTCCTCAATGGATGAGCTTCCTTGAAAGCTCACATCACTCACAGAGACTTTAGAAAGAACTACTTCTGCTAGGGCCAGGCTCTCCACATGAAATTTTCCAGGTCTGCAGGGAGACGTTGTAGGCTCGGCTTCCAGAAGGCATAATTACTTACAGAAAACAACATGTGGTTTTACCACATTTACACCATGCTCACTCTTGTCTTCTTTATATTTTAATCTTAGCTTTTCACCACTGTGCTTGGAAATAACAATTCTTACACTTGGTGCTTAAGAATAGGTCAGTAGAAAGGGTCAGCCCCTCACTTGAACCCCCTTTCTTATCCATACGCAGGAGCAAAAAACTTTTCTGAGGGATTAAACTATTCTGTTCAGACCATCATGTACTACCATGTTTCCTTGGTTTGAGTCTCAAGTGTTGTTTACTATTAGGATAAGAAGTCAAATACCTTCACTGTGCCTAATACCGATTGTAGCTGCATACCCTTTTGAAAGCAGCTCTTATCTTTAGAACTATTCATCCATTTCTTCTTCCTATAAATGTTTCCAACCATTCAATATGTCTTGTTTTTCCATGCAGGTGTTTATTATATTGCTTTGTAGAATAAAAGGAAAGTTCTAGATGATACCTGAGTTTCCTTCAAGTAGTTAGATTTTATAATTAATGCAAATACCTGTTTGAGAATGTAGTTATGGAGAATCTTCTGATAATCTCAAATCTTATGTAATTTTCTTATAATTTACATTTTACACAAATTCACCAAGTAATTAGTGTCATAGATAGAATACAGCCATTTTTTGTTCATTCCTTTCACAGAGATATTGGGATGCAAGCAACTGAAATTCTTACCACACTATCTAAATAGCTATTTAGTAGGAGAATAAACAAGAAAGCATTATCCTATGTAAAATAAAATCCACACAATGACATTGTCTACAGTCTTTGCATGTTCAGTTCTCACATAGGCTTAAAAGGCTGGGATAACTTGTTTAATTTTTTTTTAATGTTTATTTCTGAGAAGGAGAGAGACAGAGTGCAAACAGGGAGGGGCAAAAAAAGAGGGAGACACAGAATCCGAAGCAGGGTCCAGGTTCTGAGCTGTCAGTACAGAGCCTGACGCAGGGCCCAAACTCAAGACCCACGAGATCATGACCTGAGCCGACATTGGACGCTTAACCAGCCAAGCCACCCAGATACCCCTTGTCATCCCCCAAATTTAATACCCAGTACCTCCAAAGAGTGGAACAAATCCCTGGCTTTATTTACTTATTCCTTATTGTTTTTTTTTTAACCCATTTGTTTAGAAAGTAATTATTTACACACTGGAGGGAAGACACAGTCCTTCTCCTCATGGAGGAGATCAACAAGTAAACAATTGTAATTCAATGTGGTCAGCAATTTGCTAGGAAACAACATGAAGGGCTAAGAAAGTGCCGAAGACGGATACCTATACTCCTTCAGGAGGTGTGGACAATCAAGAAAGACTTCTGAGAGATAACCTAAGCATAATCTGGAAAGAGAAGTAGGAATTGGTAAATAAACAAAGGTTAAAAGGATATTCCAGCAAAAATAATCAGCACGCACCAAGGCCCAAAGGAGAAATAGAGTAAAATTAGAGGAAACAAATTCTGTGGTCAGGAATTTTGGAACATAGAACACCACCAACAAAAAACGAAGTAGTGTGATAGGTGGAGGCAAGGGCTTGGGGGAGGAAGAGCATGAGTGAGAGTACAATTGGAGCCTCTCCTGCCCTCTTTCTCCTCACTTCCCCATGTCAGAGATCCAAGGTGTTTCTCCCACAATATTCTTGCTATAACCTTGCTCCCGGGTTTATTCCTCTACAGTAGTCTTATTAAAACAATTTATATGTTGGAGCACCTGGTTGGCTTAATTAATTAAGTATCTGACTCTTGATTTCAACTCAGGTCATGATCTCACAGTCATGAGATTGAACCCCGCGTCAGGCTTCACACTCAGCATGGATTCTCTCTCTCCCTCTCTCTGTCCTCCCCCCCGTGTATGCATGTGTGCTCTCTCTTTTTCTCTTAAAATAAATAAATAAACATTTAAAACAGTTTCTATTTGGGGTGCCTGGGTGGCTCAGTCGGTGAAGCGCCCGACGTTGGCTCAAATCATGATCTCACGGTTCCTGGGTTTGAGCCCTGCGCTGGGCTCTGTGCTGACAGCTAGCTGAGAGCCCGGAGCCTGATTTGGATTCTGTGTCTCCCTCTCTCTCTGACCCTCCCCTGCTCATGCTGTCTCTCTCTGTCTCTCAAAAATAAATAAATGTTAAAAAATGTTTTAAATAAATAAAAGTTTGTATTTTTATTTCTAAATCTTTTTATGTTCTATTCAAAAAGTTTTAAATCTGGCAGTCTGGTAAATCTTCAAGGAAATAAAATAGATGAAATTATTAGTCTCAAGCAAGGCTGGAGGTTGTCTCCTGTGATGGTAACAAGATGAGACCCAAAGACCAACAGATTGTAGAAAACACCATTACATTTCCTTTTTTAACGATGTCAGTGTAATATAAAACTGTGTGATCTGTTCTTAATTCCCATCCTTTCCTTTCTACTTTTAAGCTGGTGAGAAAGTTGGAGAGAGCAAGAGAAAAGATGGCAAATTAGAGGCCTAAGTCTTCTATTTATTTACTTTTTAAACATTTATTTATTTTTGAGAGACAGAGAGAGAGAGCGAGAGAGAGACAGAGCATGAGTAGGGTAGGGGCAGAGAGAGAGGGAAACACAGAATCCCAAACAGGCTCCAGGCTCTGAGCTGTCAGCACAGAGCCCAAGGCAGGGCTCAAACTCACGAGCCATGAGATCATGACCTGAGCCAAAGTTGGGTGCTTAACTAACTGAGCCGCCCAGGTGCCCCTAGAGTTTTAAGTCTTGATAAGTTCTATTTAAATGAAAATGATAGTAATTTAAAATTTATAACATGAAAAAAACAAAATGTTGGCATTTGGTAATACTATTCATATGTCCCACATCTGATAAACTTATTTCATAAAGGGAGAAACCACACATGGAGATATGCCAAAACAGGATTTACTAACCTTGAGACTTGTAACATTTTGGGCCAGATCATTCTTGGTTTTGGTAGCTGGCCTGTGCATTGTACAATGTTCAGTAGCATCATTGGCCTCTATCCCTAGCTGCCAGCCTCACTCTACCCACATGTCATGGTAAACAAAAGTGTTCCCAGGATTGCCAAAAGTCCCCTGGGAGACTAAATCACCTCTAGTTGAGAGCCACTTTGTAGATTGTAGTAAAGCATTCCATCCTTTGGGGAAGAAAGATTTGCTAACATCTTATTCTAGTTTGCCTAATTTAAAGCATTTTGTGGTAAGAGAAATCTCAATACAATTTTATAAGAATACACAGTAAAATCATTCTGAGAAGAAGAAAGTAGGAAGCAAAACAATAAATACTCCACAGAAGAATTGAAATATGAACATGGACTTGAAAGACAGAGAAAAAGCATAAGGAAACTGCAAAACACAACACACACAAAGCCTCGGGAACATGAAAGCAAAGTATTTGAAAAATAGTAAAAAATCCATTATGGTCAGCCAGTTTAGAATAATTGGTGGGTTGTTCTCATTCGGCAGCACATATACTAGAATAAGTGATGGGTTAGGGGGCTGAAAAAATATATTGAGGGCTTGTTTGGAAAGATCTTCAATGCTATGATGAGAAATTGGGTGCTTTTTTCCTTTGAGCACTAAAGGTATTAGAGCCTGTTAGCGCAATCTTTGTGTTATGAATGTAATTTTTAAAATATTTATTCACTTTGAGAGAGAGAAGAGAGCATATGCAGGGGAAGGGGCAGAGAGAGAGAGAGAGAGAGAGAGAGAGAGGTGAGAGAGAATCCCAACCAGGCTTTTTGCATCTGTCAGTGCAGTGCCCAGTACGGGGCTCAATTTCACGAACTGTGAGTTCATGACCTGAGCTGAAATCAAGAGTTGGATGCTTAACCAACTGAGCTACCCAGGCACCCATTAATGTAAGTTTTAAACTTTATTTTATAAAATATCTTAAAATAATATTATAAGTCAATAGTTTACTACCTATTGCTTAAGTAGTAACACGAGAAGGAAGCCTTTGTTTTGAAACTTCAAGTCCACAGTTCATATTAGTGATGGTTTATCAACCATCAGGTCACACATCTCCAATGAAATGGATAGCTTCATGAATGTGATCCTGACAAGCAATCTATTTCCCAAATGCAGTTTCTACTTTTCTGTTTTGGTAACAAAAAAGATTGACCGCTGTAAACAACAAAAGCTAGAAATTATTTGAAGCACTTATCACATGTTGTAACAAGTAAACCAAAATATAAATAGACATTGAAGGAAAGACTCTGATTGCATTAGCCTATGCAGAAATATTTTGGGGTGATGAATGCAGCTCACAGCTAGATTAGAGTTGGCTTTTAGCCATGAACAGAGTGGAGAGCCACTTGGATCCTCCCAGCAAGGACTCCAATTCTTAATTAGCATAGACAATATTTTGGTTGTGCATTTTCTGCTTGAATTTGAATAATAGTTTGATAATGAAATAATCAGAATGATTTTATTCAGCATTGCTCTGTTACCAGTCTTTTGAAAGCCAAGTAGAACATCTTTGTTAATGAATAATTAATATTCACAAGTGAGCCCCCAAAAGCGAGACAGACAGTATTTTGTTGTCTTCACATCGGCATATGAACAAAACAATGTACAAAACACGTTGTCCTTGAACAACGTGGGCTGGAACTGCATGGATCCCCTTACACACAGATTTTTTTTTTACAGTAAATGTATTTTACATGTAAATGTATTTTCTCTTTCTTATGATGTTTCCCTTAGCTTACTTTATTAGAAGAATACAGTGTATAATTCAAATAACATGCAAAATATAATTTACTGCTAATGTTATTGGTAAGGCTTCCAGTCAAGTGTAGGCTCTTAGTAGGTAAGTTATGGGGGAGTTATAAGGTCTTTGCAGAGTTTTGGTTGCACAAGGAGTCAGCATCCCTAACCCCCAATATCCAAGGGTCAACGGTATAGACTTAAATTTAAAAAAAAATAGCTGTACTAGGGGTGCCTGGGTGGCTCAGTCGGTTAAGCGTCCAACTCTTGAGTTCAGCTCAGGTAATGATATCATGGTTTGTGAAATTAAACCCCCTGTTGTGTTCTGTGCTGGAAGCAAGGAGCCTGCTTGGAATTCTCTCTCTTTTCTCTTTGCCCTTCCCCGACACTCTCTCCCTCTTTCTCTTTCAGAATAAATAAACATTTTTCAAGCTGCAGTAATACAGTCTTAATTTTTTTCATCTGTGTTATTTGTATCCTTACTTTAAAAAATAACTTACAGGGGTGCCTGGCTGACTCAGTTAATAGAACATTGACTCTTATGTCAACAATAGCCAAAACATGGAAGGAGCCTAAATGTCCATCACCTGACGAATGGATCAAGAAGATGTGGTATATATTCATGATGGAGTACTACATGGCAATGAGAGGGAATGACATATGGCCCTTTGTAGGAAAGTGGATGGACCTTGAGGGTATCATGCTGAGTGAAGTAAGCCAGGCAGAGAAGGACAGAAACCATATGTTTGCACTCATAGGTCTAGCAGGAAAACAAGAGAGACCTAATGGAGAACCAGGGGGAACGGAGGAGAGAGAGAGAGCTGGGGAGAGAGAGGGATGCAAAACTTGAGAGACTATTGAATGCTGAGAATGAACTGAGGTTTGAGGGGGAAGGGGGAGGGGGGAAAGGAGGTGGTGGTGATGGTGGAGGGCACTTAAGGGGAAGAGCACTGGGTGTTGTATGGAAAACAATTTGACAATAAAATATTATGGAGAAAAAAAAATAGAACATTGACTCTTGATCTCAGGGTCTCAGTGCAAGCCCCAGTTGGGCATGGAACCTGGTTAAAATTACAGAAAAAAAAAAAAAAAAGGAGAAAGTGATGAACTCAATACATCACTAAAACAAGAACAAGTAGGTTAAGTAAATTGAACACTGAGAATTGATGTGACAGTCATTGGTGATTTTGAGAAATCTGTTTTGCAGATTCACAAAACTGGTGGAAACAAAAGCATAATTAGGGACGTTTCGACAGAATAAGGGGAGAGGAGTTATAAAAGCAAATGAAGACTACTATTTTGATAAATTTTGCTTTAAAGTTAACAGATTGAGTAGTATCTGGGGGTATACGTGCACTCAAGGTTTTTGTTTGTTTTAAAAACAGTAGTATTAAATCATATTTGTATGAACATGAGATCATGACTGAGTGGAGTAGAAAACTGGATGACACAGATTAGAGCAGGGACATGTTGCTGAAATGTTGTACTTGAGAGAATAAGAGCCGGGATGACCAAAGGAAGGATTGTTCTTAACTGTGAACGGGCAACTCACTCATACTAACAGAAGGGAGGGCAGAGAGAGAATATGGGTCAATTAGTAACGTATATAAATCATTTTATTTCTTTCCGTTTTCTCAATGAAAACAGAAAAGATCACGTGCAGGGAGTAAAGAAGGGGGAAGAGATGCTAGAAGATTCAAGAGAGGAGAAAGGAGGTAACAGATTGTCTAAGAATGGGAGCATGAACACACCAGGAAATGCATTTGACTTACCAGACTGCCTACGGCTCACGTAAGTTTATGGTCATTAATTTTAAGACAGTTGTGTCTTTCTCCAACCATGTGGAGCTACCCGGAATGAACATGGAGGAGATACAGAACAGGTATAACCAAGATTGAGAGTGAGGATTTGTCACAAGTAAACAGTATGTGCTATGTGATATACATTCACATGGAAATTAACTTCAAACTGAAAAAAAATTACTCATCCACATGCACATACATGTAAAACAACAACATGATCTTGTTCATCTACCAATTTTAAAAACAACAAATTAAGTTAACTACTCCTGTTTTGGCAAGACAATCTCAAATAATCACATTTAAAATACGCAGTTAACCCTTGAACACAGGGGTTTGAAGTGTCAATCCACTGTGCACTCGAAAAGCCTTGTAGAACTTGATTTCCCAGAACCTTAACCACGAATAGCCTACTGTTGACCAGAAGACTTACCAATAACATGAACGGTTTATTAACACATATTTTATATGTTATGCATACCATATATTGTATTCTTACAAGAAAATAAAGGAGAGGGGCACCTGGGTGGGTCAATCGGTTAAGTGTCTGACTTGGTCTCAGGTCATGATCTTATCTATGGTCTGTCAGTTGAAGCCCTGCGTTGGGCTCTGTACTGATAGCTCAGAGCCTGGAGCCTGCTTCATATCGCTCTCTGCCCCTCCCCATTCGCACTGTGTCTCTCTCTCTCTCTCTCTCTCTCTCTCTCTCTCTCTCAAAAGTAAACATTAAAAAAGGATTTTAAAAAAATAAATGAGAGAAAAGAAAATGTTAATAAGAAAATCATAAGGAAGAGAAAATATATTGACAGTACTGTAATGTAAAGAAAAGCCCACTCTTAGGTATCAGTGAACCCACACGGTTCAGACCCATGTTTTGGGGAGATCAATTTATGTCCTTCTAGACACTGGTATTTAATTTATTGTACTTTTAGCACAAGTCAAATATCAACCCCTTCTGCGTCTTTCTCTCTAAACACGCTTCTCCTTCATCACTCACACCCAAGCACTGTAATTTATCTATGATAGAAAAATAAACGGTGCCTACAGGGTGGTTAGGCATCTCAGTAGCTGCAGCTCCAATGGGAGCTTCATTATCTTTACATCTGAGAACTACAGCTCCCTCTAGTGGAAGTCACTTCTTTCTTCTCCCTGGAGGGTGATGGGAAAAAAAAAATACCTTCTTTTTTTTCTTTAAATTTTATTCTAGAGAGAGAGAGTACGCACATGTGGGAGTGTGGGAGGAAGGAACCAAAGACAGAGAGACAGAGACAGAGAGAGAGAGAGAGAGAGAGAGAGAGAGAGAGAATCTTAAGCAGGCTCCATGCCCAGCATGGAGCTGAACACAGGGCTCAATCCCACAACCCTGAGATCATGACCTGGGCCAAAATCAAGAGCCAGGAGCTCAACCAACTGAGCCACCCAGGCCCCTAACACCTTTCTTTTTCATTGGTGTCATAGTCATTATTCATACAGCATTTAAAATAATGTGTTTCCTATTTCTAATAGCAATTTTGGCAAAATGGACTGAACGCTTCACTAAAAGTATAAGACTAATCCCGAAAAACAAAACAAACAAAAATCAATAAAAATGGCCTTTTTAACAATTGGTTCTCGTTGGCTGGTAAAAAAACAATTTCATGAAGTTCTTGACTGGTTCCTTTACAGTAATGTGAGCATGATAGGAACCTGGCAGAAATTCCTCTCACTTGGAACAAAAATATCTTAGAAAGCAAAACAGAACTTGTTCTTAAAAATGTGTTTTTGAAAGGACTCTTAATAGGAGGTTTTTCAAATATACTGGAGGCAATTCAGATGTTTGTGAAGAATAATGCTTCATTATTATTCTCATCACGATTATTAGTATAAAAATAAAGAAACTATTTAGCAATGAGCTGTGTGAAATTTCAAGTGATTAACATTGTTCATGTTCATGCTTTTTAGTACCAAACATTTTTTAAAGATTATTTATTTATTCCGAGAGTGAGAGAGAGAGATAGAGAGAGAGAAAGAAAGAGAAAGCAGAGCCTTTATATGGGGCTCTATCTCACAAATCGTGAGATCATGACCTGAGATGCAATCAAGAGTTGGACGCTAACTGACTCAGCCACAGAGGTGCCCCCAGCACCAGATATTTCTGAGAGTCTACCTGTATTCACAGTTTGGGCCATTTTGGAGAAAGAATTATTTTAAGGAAAATTAGTTCAATAAGTTGCATATATACAACCTGCAAAGATGGACTTCCACGTTTTATTAGGAAATAAGGAGAGTTGCATTATTGTCTGGGCTTATCATTAACTGGCAGTGCAAAACAGAGAAAGAAAATAAGGTGTCTGTGTTGTTTCCACCTTTGTATTTCATCTCTAAAAGAAGAGATGCAGTCCTGTGGATCTGTAAAAAAAAGGAGAAAAATTAAATTTATAACTTCTCTATATAAAAATAAATACAAAAAATTTATATTATATACAAGTTCTTATATATAACATATATATCACTTATATATATAACTTTTATATATATAAGTTATATATATATAAGTTATATATATATATAAGTTTATATATATACATATATATATATATATATGTATATATATAAGTTCTCTCCCCTGTTTAATAAAAAGCCTTGTGGACTTGATTCCTTTTGTGTATTCTTCTCTGAATATTTACTCAGTCTTGCACTATGTTAGTTATTGGGAATCTAGCAGTATAATACTTCTCTGAGTCTCAATGATCCCATCTATGAATGAGAACAGCAAATTGAGACTGGTGAACTCAATAGATTGCTGATTAAAATCAGTAAGGCTACATGTAAAACTAAAGCTACTATCTACAAAAATTTAGATGATAAAGGACAATTTAAATTTGAAACATCAATATTATTCTTTTGGTCCTCTTGATTAGACATTCTATTTAGAATAAATTGGTTATGTAAAATTTTCATGGAGATACTTAGAGAAAATCTTTTTCTTTTTATCTTTTTATGATCCCCTAGAGGAAAATTTTACTAAACCCTCATTCTCTTGCTATGTCTGTTAATAAAAAATTACAAAATAAACCTTTAAGAATAACGTTATGTAGATTTACCTCCAGTGGGAAATAGTTTCTGTGAAAGGACTGTTAAATGTGAACAGGAAAAAGTTTACAAAACTTAAAAAATAGAATTGTCTTAAAAAATAGAATTTCTGTGTTAAGTGTCCTTCTTAAAAAGTTTCTAAGTTTATTTACTTATTTTAAAAGAGAGAGAGAGGGAGAGAGAGCAGGGGAGGGGCAGAGAAAGAGGGGGAGAGAGAATCCGAAGTAGGCTCCACACTGTCAGCACAGAGTGCACCTAACTGTGAGATCGTGACCTGAGCTGAAACCAAGAGTTGGACAATTAACCAACTGAGTCGCCCAGTTGATGGCTTTTTGTTTCTTTTTGTGGTAAATGACCTTTTTCTTTCTTTATTTTCATTTTTATTTATTTATTTATTAATCAGTGGGGAAGAAGAACAGCTTTCTTTGTTTGTTCCTCCATGCTTTTGCTAGGTAGCTGGCATCATCTTTGTCAACCTTCATTGTTTATGTCTACCCTGTTATTTTTAGAAAATTTCACCTTACTCTTTTTACTTTCTGTTGTTACTATATTATTTTATTGATATTAGAAGATGAACTGAGTAAATATATATGTATTTTTCCCCATACAAAGTATATCAGAATAAATATACTTGGTAATCACAGTCAGGAAACCGAGGGGAAAAGATGAACCAAATGAAGTTCAAGTGGCTTAGCGACGGAGTGCCGAGAGAAAGGAAACTGTCAGGGGTCAGTTTTCAAGTGGATAAAGGAACCGATGGATTTCTGAAAACTGAACGAGGATCTAGAGGACCCAGCCCTCTGGTCTGACCCCAATAATAATGGTAATGAGTATAGTAGGGTTTATTATATTATGTGATATTGTGATATTATGTGATAAATTAAAGATAGGAGACAAGGAGCATATCTGAAACCTCAGAAAGAAAACAGATTTTCAGTGTTAGTAGAAACAATTTGCTTGTCTTTCACATTGTGGTGTTTTTTTATTTTAAATAGAACACAAAGACGCCGACTGCATGCATCATCTGGTAGTCAGGGAGGTAACACCATTTTGTTCTCAAATGCAGTCATTATAACATTCAAAAACTAATTGATAATAATAGCTAACAACTATTGAGTCCTTACTGTGTGGCAGTTAATGTTCTGAGCACTTTTAATCCATATTACAACCCATGAGATGGTAATTCCTTTTTTTCTATTTTATAGATAAGGAAACTAGCACAAAGAAGTTAAATAGCTTATCTAAGGCCACTGAGCTAGGAAGTTTTGGAGTGGGCTTTCACACGTAGACATTCTAATTCTAGAACCCATACGCTTAGGAAGAAGAATAAGGAACATGGGGAGCATTAGTCATTCAGCAGGTTCTATTGAAATCTGCTATGTGTTTTCACCATGTGAGGAGGATGAAGAAAAATAATAAATCAGAGTTTTCCCAGGACTCTGACAGTGCAGAGCCTGCTTGGGATTTACTCCCTCTCCCTCTCTCTCTGCCCCTCCCCTCCCCACCCTTCCCCTAAAAAAAAAAAAAAAAAAAAAAAAAATACACACCAAAACATAAAACATTCTCATATATAACAACTTTGGACACTTTTGTGAGTATATCTGTAGGATAACGAAAGATTTAAAAGAGGAGAAAAGAAGAATGAGTCAGTGCCTATAAACTTAGTCGTGCACAGAAATGTAAAACAATTAAACCATACAAATGTAATGTTAAAAAATAAAAGAAACACAGGAAACAGACAGGAAACTAACATATATCTGGTGTATATCATGTACCATATATATACGCACACTTTTTCCTGTACACAAGATGTTAAGTTAACAAACATCATTCTACTTTCTAGAGAATGGACCTTAGTTAAATTCACAAGAAAACAAATATATTCACGTGCAGTCATTCTTGTTGGGAGACGTGGCTGTCATTCAGACCAAAACACACATACCTGCATAGCAACCCTTGAAGCTAAGGGATTTGCACCATTTACCTCAAGACTTTGTGATGGAACAGGTTTTAAACCCAGGCTGCCCTCTTTGGTATTATACTATCCTCTCAACAAAATTAAAAGTTGCCAAAAACCAGGTAGAATCTACTAGAAAGCCAATGTTCTCTCTCAAAAAGTTACCAAGACAAGGATATAAGCATTGGGGAAAAAGCAGAAATCCAGGCGTGATAACCTAGAGAGATTTTGCTTAGTCTGGTAGCAAGAATAACTTGGCCCTGCACAGGGTCCTGCACATGGAGATCAAGGCACTGTGAAAATACAAACGTCACAGCTACTGAATATGGGTAAGGCTTTGAAAGTGTTATTCTGATCTGGAGGAAAAGTGGTGTTATAAAAATGCTATATAAATGAAAAAATAAGCTAATATAAGAGTACTCAAGCTACATCTGTTATATTATAGGCACTACATAAATATTCATTACAATTTTTATTATTTTAAAAGGTTGTGCATATTTAAAACATATTTTTTGAATAGACTTTATTAATTCACTGGAAACTTCATAATTTCTAAAATTCCCACATTAAATAATAATAAGTAAAAACATGAAACTACTTTAACACAAAACTATTTATTGCTAGACCCACAAGGAGTAAGGAACTTTAAATGCTGTCTTGATGAGAAAATTAAACCAGACTAAAGTTACCTAATAATAAACAGATTTTTAATATATGTAAAATCCTGAGCAATTATAGAATTTTCTAAAAATTTTTTAAATTTAAAACAAGCTCTAAATTATTGTGCTTGAAGAACTTCACTGTATGTTAAATACACATTTTATTTAATAGAGCATACAACAATTAATAATTTCAAGTATGGCTGAATTTCATTAACAGAGGAGAGGAGAGATAACATAATCCATCATAGCTGGTCTATTACAATGGTATTTTATACCACTATGCACATAAGAACATGATTTAAGACTTAATACAGCCAATCAGTGATATAATTATGTGTGATTTTAATGAAATATAATATGTGACTATCCAATCCTACAAAACAGTTCATAATATGATGCCAGACATTCTTCTTTATAATTTATCATGTTTATCATATCAAATAAAATTCCTTTTTTTTTGTTAAAAGGTTTTTTCACGTTTATTTATTTTTGAGAGACAGAGACAGAGCACAAGTGGGGGAGGGGCAGAGAGCGAGGGAGACACAGATTCTGAAGCAGGCTCCAGGCTCTGCAGCACAGAGCCCAAGGCGGGGCTGGAATTCAAGAATCCTGAGATCATGACCTGTGCCGAAGTCAGACACTTAACCAACTGAGCCACCCAGGCGCCCCTAAAATTCCTTTAAAGAAAAAGAATTCCTTTAGAGAAATGTGCTCTTTAATGTATTTTATTTTATTTTAAAATTTTTATTTTGGAGAGAGAGCATGAGCGGGGGGAGAGAGGCAGAGGCAGGGGGTGGGGAGAGAGAAAGAGAGAGAGAGGAAAGGAGGAAGGGAGGGAGGGAGGGAGAACCTTAAGCAGGCAGAGCCCGCACGGAGCTGGATGCCACAACCCTGGGATCATGACCTGAGCGGAAAGCAAGAGTAGGATGATCAACTGTTCAAACCTACTGAGCCACCCAGGCGCCCCTAATATATTTTAAAATACTTTTTCAAGCACATGAAAAGTAAGCACAGTTGAATGATGAGGCATTTGAAATCAAGTGAGGGTAAAATATAATTATCTTTACTAGGCATAGCAAACCAATTTTCAAAACTATCATTCAATAATAAGATTTTCATAAGCTCATGGGAGGAAATTTATGATCGCAAGAGAAGAAATTAATACCTTCTTGTCCTATAAAGTAAACAGAAGGAAAGAGAAGTTTCTCCACATTGCAGCTCCAAAATTACTCCTCTAGATCCAGAAGCAAAGATCTTTGTAAACTATAATCAGGAAATATGAAGTTACTTATTTTAATTCAACCAAAATTAAATGAACTACTGAGAAGCAGGCACTGCATTTTGCAGTGGTTAAGCACGCAGATGCCAGGGCTATCTCAGCTGGGTTCTGGCACTTAATCAGCAGCACGTCTTCAGCAAATTCCTTGGAATTCACTTCCTTCGTCTATGCTTCAGTTCCTCCACTAGTAAAACATGGGATGATGCTAATAGTAATAAAAATTCCTTCAAAGCATTATGAGTATTTTGAGTTAATATATGCAAGGTACCCAGAATAGTGTCTAGAACATAGCAGGTGCTACATAAAGATCAGCTGTTACTGTTAGTTTTTCTAAATAGAGAAAGATTTTTCTGCTCAAGAAACTCCTAGTTTAGCCCATGTAGACTAGTCTAGAGAGTACCAGGAAAATGTATTATTGAAATATGGTAAGTATTTTTAAGATTTCATATATTTTTTAAAGTTAGTATACTTGAGAGAGTGAGGGAGAGAGAGAAAGTGACAGAGAAAGCAGGGAAGGACAGAGAGACCAGGAGAGAAGAAATCCCAGGTAGGCTCTGTGCTGTCAGCACAGAGTCCAATGCAGAGATCTATCCCGGAACCGTGAGATCCTGACCTGAGCCAAGAGGAAGGGTCAGACGCTTAACTGACTGAGCCACCCAGGCGCCCCTGCAATGTGATAAGTATTAAAATTAAGATACCTTCAGACTGTCTCATGCCTTACAGAGAGGGTGAAAGCCATCATCAGGGATATGATTTAATATTTTATTTGTACTTCTAGGTTATAGCATGTCAATATTAGTTTTGCAATATTATAAACCTCCTGGTAAATATCCTTGATTGAATTTCGACTTGAAGCTTCACCTGTGATAATATATTTACTGAAGTTACTTGCCCTTTAGCATTTTCCTCGAATTGATTATGACTGACTTTTCCTTTTGCAAGACTTTGTAAATATTCATATAGAAAGAAACTTGTAGAATGTCTGTACTAACCAGTAACCCATTGCTATCTAGCTAATTTAATAAAAAGTGAGAGTATTGGACATTGATACAGTCTATGGCTTTCAAATGTTAAAACATTACTTAATTATTGCTGCCATCCATCTACGGCGCTTTTCTAATCTATAAAAGATCAGTGCGTCTAATATTTAATGTTGGAGACAATATTCATAATAGCAAAATAATTTAAATGACATTTTCCAAGTTTTTATTATTAAAGCCACAGCTGTGGTGGGCCCAATTAAATTAGCTCCAAGACTTGTCAGACAGTTTAACTTTTTAGGGCTGCTAATTAGATAGTTAGGAGTGGGCTGGCCTCTGGATAAACATATCTGCAATTGTTCTTACCTTGTTTTAATAGAAAATGTATTATTGTTGTTCATTAAAACACATAAGGTGTTTATGTTATAATTGACAGTGTGTAGCATCATTCAGGACTCCGAGGAGAATAGGCTAGCTATCAGGTGTGATTTGAAAAATCTCAAATTAAAAATTACAAAGCACAGGCAACTCTCTTGTCGAGTGTTCACTCCCCAAACCCTTTATAATCAAACATCAATTTTTTAAAAATATTCAAACATTTATCCTTCCCATTAAACTGTAACGTGGTTTCTCTTGGTAGTATAACTAATTCCAGCTCTGGTAATCAGACTTTTACAGCACTCCACTGCCCTACAGACTTGACATTTATTAATCCCTGGAGGATGTCTGTGTGTAGTACATGGCAAGATCAACGTTCACATAAATCATGAAATTGTGGTTAAAACAAGAATCATGGGCTAGAGATTCAGTCAGCAAGGATCCAAACCAGATCTTCTGACAAATAGAAAGGGATGACTTTTTTAAAAAAATTCTAAAAGAATCCTAATAGACTGGCTTGGAAATGACTCAAGTACAAAGATGTGGAGCCCTATATTGAACAGGCCACAAAAAATGAAGGCAGATTGACTAAAATTATAAAAGGTGCCTACTAAAGATGGATTATTCAAATTGCTAAGGAGCAGGTTCCCATGGGGCTATGTAGGGAAGAGGGGTAAACAGTGATTAAAAGAAAGCTTTAGAAAGAAAGATATCGAGGTGCCTGTGTAGCTCAGTCTGTTAAGCATCTGACTTCAGCTCAAGTCATGATCTCACTGTCTGTGAGTTCGAGCCCCACATCAGGCTCTGTGCCGACAGCTCAGAGCCTGGAGCCTGTTTTGGATCTGTCTCCCTCTTTTTCTCGACCCCTCCCCGACTCATGCTCCGTCTCTCAAAAATGAATAAATGTTGGGGTGCCTGGGTGGCTCTGTCAGTTGAGCATCTGGATTTGGCTCAGGTCATGATCTCGTGTTTGTGGGTTTGAGCCCCGCATCAGACTCTGTGCTGACAGCTAGCTCAGAGCCTGAAGCCTGCTTCAGATTCTGTGTCTCCCTCTCTCTCTGACCCTTCCCTGCTCATGCTATCTCTCTCTGTCTCTCAAAAATAAATAAAACATTAAAAAAATGAATAAATGTCAAAAAAAATAAAGAGAAAGAAAGATAATATTCTGCATTTCATGTTGCTGTAAGTATAAACATCACCTAAGTGAAGAGTCCCTGAAACTTAGAACTCTTGGAGATAGAGTTGTTTCATAATCAACCACTTCTAAATTTCTCAATATATCCCTTTTAAAAGAGACATTACAAGAGATGTGTCCAGAAATGGAGGTTCAGGAATTGAATTATCTTTATTCTGCACTGAAAGCCCTCTCACACAGAGTCAGAACCTGGCTCCAGAGGCATCAGGTTTACCACCAGTTTGTGTCTCCCACAAAATCTGTGGAAAATGGTAATATTTTCAGAGGGAAACTCAAGGATACATAGACATTTTCTACTGGCGGTTGAAAAATCCTTTCTTCTTTATGAAATCTAAATCTGAGCAAATCTAAATTTAATGTGTATGTGTGTGGGTACACAATGTTAAATCTGTAATGATTATTGGTTATGGTCTTTTTATACTGTCCCAGATATATTGTTTAAATATAGTATTTCTACTAACCCAAAGTTCATAGTTAATTATACATAATTATATATGTTCCTCTAAATACTCCTCTTAGTTGGAAGAAAGATAATATTGAAGAAAGATAACATTCTTGGGATTAAGATGGATATGTGTTCCTTTTTATTAATTTTCTGAATTTCATCTTTATTCATTATACATATATTATATGGAGCACTAACTAAATATACCAAGCGCTACAGCAATTGCTTTAGAGACATTATATATTTTTTAATTTTCACAATGATCCTAAGAGTAGGTGCCATTACTGTAATCATTTTTCCAGTAACGAAACTGAAAATTATGTAATTTGCTTAAGAACATGTCACATACACGGGACAGACATGTAGGAGTCAGTAGTCATATCAGGCAGGTTGACGTCAGAGTCCACATGCTTAATCAATATGAGATTCTGTCTTCTTGGAACATACAAGAAAGGCCTTGGATACAAAAGTCCCCTGTATTCTGAAGTCTTACAAGTTCAAACCCTATTCAACCATACATAAGTGCATTAATTTAATATCTACAATTGGTCTATAAACCAGATATGTTCCCGTACTTTTTTTTAACAGATAGATAAACTGAGGCTTAGAGAAGTTAAGGAAATAAGTTACCCAAGGGAGCACAACTAGTAAATGGCATTAATTGTTTTGACTCTAAGTCTGTTATTTCTAATACATGCATTGCCATTCATTTCATTCTTATTTAATCATCCCAACAATACTGTGAGATAAGTCCTGATAGCTACATTTTATGAACAATGGAGCATGTTAAATTGAGTTCTTCTGGTCATTAAGTATTGGATCTAGGGTTCTAGGCCAAGTCTGTTTGACTTAGAAGTTCATTGTCACTGAACCATTCTTGTAGTCAAGCTGCCCATTATTTGGATATTTTTCATATATTAAGACCTTATTCATTTTTAAACTTTGCTATATTTGCTACTTGTAGATAGATAAATCTCAGACACAAAATTGACCATTTTATAGCTGTCTTTGTTTTCCCAGTCCTCATCCAAATGATTCTTGGAAAACATAAAAGGCTAAGAAACACATAGACTAAGAAAATGATATCACCATGTAATATTTGGAAACCTTTGTTTTGGAAATGAGTATTCACTATTCAGGATTTTTTAAAGTGAATCTATGTATATTTTTATTTAAATAATTAAAAATGCATATTTTATTTACTTTTTATAAATTTCCCCATTCTACCAAGGAATTATCTACAGAGGCTTTAGTATTTCAACTGTTAATAGATAACTTCTCGAATATATCTTCTTTCAAAAGTGAAATAATGATTTTATTTTTTTAAATGTGTATTTATTTTTGAGAGAGAAATTGAGAGAAGAGAGAGAAAGGAAGACACAGAATCTGAGGCTGGCTGGAGGCTCTGAGCTGTCAGCACAGAGCCCAACGTGGGGCTCGAACTCACAACTGTGAGACCGTGATCTGAGCTGTACTCAGTTGCTTAACCAACTGAGCCACCCAGGCACCTGTGAAACTAATGATTTTAGAAGCAATTCTTGATTTAGAGATTATATTATCCATGGTACTAATAGCCCACAGATGGCACATTCAAATTAGGTTTCTCTGAGGTGAGTTTATTTATGAAGCAGCTAATTGCAAAGACATGGGAAGGGTGTGGGGGAATCACAAGGACTAGAGTATAAATTCAAAGGTGTTACCACCCCAGTCCTGTGTGCACGAGGGAGGAGAGAAACTCCTGGAATAAGGAAGGACTGACAGGGGTAGAGAAAGGCCACTCAGAATAAGCAGTGGCCTACCCTCACTACACATACCGGCCTAAGGTAATTGCGGAGGATGAGAATAAAAGTACTAACCTGATGTATCCATCCTCTTGCCTTTTAATCTTGTTTCTGTGCCTCAGAATGGCCTAAGCCAACTGGAAATTCAGAGAGCATGGGAAATCAGTAGTTAACCCTACTGGTGTAGTTTTTTGGGGAAGAAAGTAGGATAGAGGAGGTCAGAGAACACATCTTCAGTGCCAGTGAAAATATCCAATACAAAACTTAACCCTCATGTTTACTAATTATATACTTAATGTTTTTATATGTATTTTATAAAATCAACCAAGGTACGTGTATATGCTGCTATAGTATTTCAAAACTTTAAGAATAATAGGAGCACCTGGGTGGCTCAGTCAGTTAAGCTTCTAGCTCTTAATTTCAGCTCAGATCATGATCTCATGGTTCCTGGGATCAAGCCTTGTGTCGGGCTCTGTGCTGACAGTGTGTAGCCTGTTTGGAATTCTCTCTCCCCCTCTCTGTCTGCCTCTGTCTCTCTCTCAAAATAAATAAACTTAAAAAAACTTTAGAATAACAATAATTGTGCTTAATAATGGCTAATCATAAATATATAAACATTTGTAATCTAACTCCTAGTAAAAAGCCAAAGGAGTCTAGAGTAATTTTTTTAAAAGCTCAGAAAACTCTGAGTTAGGATTCCTACATTTAAATCATTCATTGAAGGTGCAATCTTGAGCAAATCAGTTAACCTCTCAATACTTTAGTTTCTGTTCTACAAAATAAAAATACTATATGCCCTTTCTCTCTCATGGGGTCCTAGTGATAGTTTATTGGTTACAGTGTATGTAGAGTACTTTGAAAACATAATATGTTATTTGTGTTCAAGAAGATAGTGTTACACTGAATTAGGTCATCTGGCAAACATAATATTAGGATCTGTTTTTATTTTATTTTTTATTTTTTGTTTTTTACTGAGATGAAAATGTATTATGCTTATTAGAAAAAAGTATTCTGGATGGACAAGTAAGAATTTTAATTGAGGGTTTATATGAATAATAAGTAAGCCCATATATATTTACATCAGAGTTATAATACTTAAACAATCATGCAGTGGCTTTTTTAGCATGCTATTGTGTTTTTTGTTGTTGTTTTTTTTGCTTCTACATATAAGTTTATTTTTTTAAGTTTTTATTTAAATTCCAGTTAGTTAACATACAATGTAATATTAGTTTCAGGTGTACAATATAGTCATTCAGCGCTGCCATACAACACCCAGTGTTCACCACAAATGCACTCCCTAATCCCCATCACTTATTTAACCCATCCCTCTACCCGCCTCCCCTCTGATAACCATCAGTTTGCTCTCTATAGTTAAAAGTCTGTTTCTTGGTTTAACTCTCTCTTCTTTATTTTTATTTACTCTTTGCTCATTTATTTTGTTTCTGAAATCTCACATATGAGTGAAATCATTTGATATATGTCTTTCTCTGACATATGACATATGATAAAGTACGTATGACAAGTATAATGTACTTTAGCTCTATCCGTGTAGTTGCAAATGGCAAGGTTTCATTCTTTTTTATGGCTGAGTAATATTCTGTTATGTATATAATATTCTATTATGTATATAACATTCTATTATGTATATACATATATATAGATATAGATATATACACACACAGACACACACACACACACACACACCACATCCATTCATCAGTCAATGGACACTTGGGCTATTTCCATATTTTGACTATTGTAGATAATGCTGCTATATGAAACCATAAAAATCCTACAGGAGAACACAGGCCACAGGCAGTAACCTCTTTGACATCAGCTATAGCAACTTCTTTCTAGATATGTCTCCTGAGGCAAGAGAAACAAAGACAAAAATAAACTATTGGAAGTTCATCAAAATAAAAAGCTTCTGAACAGTGAAGGAAACAATAATCAACAAAACTGAAAGGTAATCTGTGGAATAGGGAAAGATATTTTCAAATGATATATCTGATAAACGATTAGTATCCAAAATATATAAAGAACTTATAAAACTCAACAATCAAAAAATAAATAATCTGATTTAAAAATGCACAGGAGACATGAATAAACATTTTTCAAAGAATACAGACAAATGGCGAATAGAAACATGAAAAGATACTCAAAAGCACTCATCATCAGGGAAATACAAATCAAAACCATGATAAGATACCATCTCTCACCTGTCAGAATGGCTAACATTAACAATACAAGAAACAACCGGTATTGGCAAGGATGTGGAGAAAAAGAAACCCTCTTGGACTCTTGGTGGAATGCAAACTGGTGCAGCCACTCTGAAGAACAGCATGGAGCTTCCTCAAACAGTTAAAAATAGAACTCCCCTATGATGCAGCAATTGCACTACTAGGTATTTACCCAAAGAATACAAAAATACTAATTCAAAGGGATATATACACCCTGATGTTTATAGCAGTATTTGATTTTTTAAAAGGAAACTCATAGTAAGATATTATGTTTATACAGTATTTAAATATGAGTTTGCAATTTTACTTAACCTCAATGCCCTGATTTCTAAGCACAAACAGTTGTCTTCTTTCTAAATAATTGACAGTCATTTGTGATCTATGATCTGATGATCATATCATCTATGGTACTAACCATATAGTCACATGTATGCCTGGTATATTTCTACAAGAAAGTACAGCAAATGTACTTTGCCATTCTGAACATTTTAATCCCATATTAGCAATTGTGCTTATTGAGATAAGACTATTAAAATACTACAGAACATAAAATAGTTTATATTATATAAGTTGTTAAACATTGGTTTAAATGTTAGTCACCTTCCTATTTTCACTCTATACACTCTTCCTGACTTATTACATACCCATGACTCTATCCATCAGCTATAAAGCAATAACTTCTATATTGTTATACAATGCTGGCATCTCTACCTGTATATGTCAAGCTCAGTATGATGAAAATTAGTGAGATATTTTTGGCCCAAGTGACACTGGTTCCTTTATGCAACATTTCAAAAAATATACATCATTGCCAATCCAGTCATCCAGAAATCTGGATACTGCCCAAAGAGCCACCACCTCCTAGTCATTCACATCTAGTCCATTGCAAAACTCACTAATTGATGCCACTTGCCTTCAGGCTACCATTTTCAATCTCCTGTTCCCAGTATTATTGAAGTCATTTTCTATTATACAAATGTAATCAGTTACTTTTCTGCTTGAAACCCTTTCATATCCTTGTAACAGTTTAGTACCAGCGACGGGTGACCATTATGAAGCTTTCTCCCATCACTGTTTCCTTTACCATTACCTCCACCCTACCTTAGTGCCCTACAAATATAGATATCTCTCACTCCCGGTCCTTTTCCTAATCCACACTACTTCAGGTTTCCATGGCTTTTGGTCACACTGTGCCTTTCCCATGTAATAGCTTTCTCTCCACCCCATCACCACCCCAGTCAGGCAGATACAAACTACCTGTCAGTCCAACTGTTCACTATCAGTTTGCATGCTCTTCACTCTGCATGCTCTTAGCCAGTTTTCCTTCCAAATAGACCACATCTTTCGTGGTCTTTTGTCAAAACACCTTTATTTTTTTATCAGTCTCTTTTTCTTTACTAGAATATAAAACTCCTCATGATCAGCAGTGCTAACTTGATGTTTCTAATGTCTAGTAAACAAGCGTGTTAAAAATTACATATTCAATGAAAGAATGACTTGAAGAACAAAGTTTTGGAAGGATAATGTTCTACTTTTGCCAGTCTATTTCTGTATTCCCCAACTGGCTATGATAAACCTGAAAATAATCATTGTTTTTTATATGGTAAGAGAGATGTATTAAAAAAGTAAAAAAGAAACATTTGGATAACTAACAGTTATAGTGACATAGTTCTAACTTCATATATGGTTTTCCAATAGAAAAACAAACTTACAAATAACAACAAATATATTTTATTGTTTCTTTAGTGTTTAGTTGTTTCTTTATTGTTTAGTTCAGATTAAACTTTAGTTCAGACTAAACTAAACAACAAATATATTTTATTGTTTCTTTAGTGTTTATTGTTTCTTTATTGTTTAGTTCAGACTAAACTTAGGGCTTTGTTCATAATTTTATCATGTAACTACTCTTTCACACTGAACTTTCTGCCTCAAAAGAAGTAGATACTAAGGGAGATAAATGCCCTTTATTTTTTTGCCAAGATGAAAGAATCCTCTACTAAATTTGTTCTATGCTAAAATAAGATAAGAATTAAAACACATAAATTTGCATTCTCAATATAAAAGCTTGCATTTAAAAAATCAAAGCGTGAGTTAGTCGTGTCTTTTAAGTCTAAAGACATTTAAAATTAGGACGGCAGTTACGGGCACTCAAAAAAATAGACTTTTTCCACTTCAAATCACAATTATTTTCACTTAGAAACTTCTTTTTCAGACCAACATTTCTCTACCTACCATTATGTTGAACTGATACAATTTTGGACTATTTGATTTAGTGATATAATTTTATGAATATTGTGTTAATTAATTTAATGTATTTTATTGACTCCATCTCTCTCCAACCATATATTTTGTTAAAAATAAAATGTGAAATCTATGTTCTTATTGTGTTCCTTCTAAAACACACACACACACACACACACACACACACACACACACACACATATGCACACAGTATCCACTTTACCCCAGAAGAAACACTTTATAATAAGAAATACAGTGAACATATTTTCAGTAAGTTTCATACAGTGTAAAGGAGATGGGATTTCTTAAAGTCCAAGAATTTGTAAAAATTTGAAAAGAAAGAAACATGAAGAGAAATTCCTAGAAATTCTTGTTACAAGGTTTACAGAATCTTGTAGAAGGCTCTATGTTAAGCCTGAGCATTGAGGCCTTCTAACAGAAACTGTGAATTATTTTCAGTTTCCACCTGCAGAAAGCAATGGCTAATAAACCATAACACAGGCCAGTCAAGGGCAAGTAACAGCGCAAGTCACAGAGGTAAATGAGTGTGAGCAACTAAACTGTAAGAAGGCCCAGGGCAGGAGGGGTACTTCTCTCAGTCATGGTACGTTCTTGCTGAGAGGAATCCATACTATGGCACAGTCTGATGTGTTCAAGGATTTTTAAGTTTATTTGTTTATTGGGGCACCTGGATGGCTCAGTCAGTTAAGTGTTCAGCTCTTGGTTTTGGCTCAGGTCATGATCTCAGGGTTTGTGAACTTGAGCCCAGCATCGGGCTCTGTGCTGACAATGTTGAGTCTCCTGGTGATTCTCTCTCTCTAGAGAGAGAGACAATGTTCAGCCTGTTTGGGATTCAATAGAGAGAAAGAGAGAGAAAGAGAGAAAGAGAGAGAGAGAGAGAGAGAGAGAGCAGGGGAAAGCAGACAGAGGGAAGGAGCAAGAGCTCAACACAGGGCTTGAAGTCACAAATTGTAAGGTCATGACCTGAGCTGAAATCAAGAGTTGGATGCTTAACTGACTGAGCCACCCAGGCACCCCTCAATTTTTATTCCTTTCAATACACTTTTAAAATGTTTTAAATTGAGATATAATGGACATATAACCTTACCTAAATTTAAAATGTCACAACATCTTGAACAACATCGATTGGTATACATATAAATTATGTTGCAGTATGATCACTCTCACACCAGTAGCTCCACCTCTAGGACATCACATAATTATCATTTATTTTGCATGGTTAGAACATTTCAGAACTAGTCTCTTGGTAACTTTGAAGCATATAAGATGGTATTGTGATGTGTTAGTTTTTGAGACAAAGCAGCAAAGGTGAATCAAATTTAAATGATCAGTCTCATATTACACGGCCAATATGGACCAATTCAGGAAGAGTTATGTCTCCTGGCAGCCATTTTTTTCATGTTGCAGTACATATTTCTTTTCATAAGGTGTTTCTTGAGCAAAATTCCTGGAGCTGAGGTAGAAAAGAAGACAAACCCTATCAAATATAAAAGTGGATGTATACACAATTGTATAAGCAGTTGCTTGTGATTCTGATGTTAGCATGAACATGAGGGCAGAGGCGTAGTTAACTGCAGAGGACATTGTTTAGTAAAAGTCTCATTTCTGGGCCTCATGTTTAAGTCTATTTTTTCCCAGTGTCAATCACAACTTCCCATGTCCTCTATTTTCACAAAGCACTATAAAAAGACAAAACCTATTACATAATGACAAAGCATAATGCAATTTTTCTAAGTGAAGATAGTAAATTTTGTGAAAAAATGCTGGTATCTGACTGCCTAGCTTCAAATTTTAGCCCTAGACTGGGTAAACATGGGCAAATTATGTAACCTCTCCATTCCTCAGTTTCCCTACGTGCCAAGTGAGGATATTAGTACCATGTTACTGAGTTTTTGTAAGGAGTGTATCACTAAGACTAAAAATACCTTAAAACTTCCAACAATGTCTGGCATATGATTATTCACATAACCTAAACTTTGATCATTATTGCTATTTTATTTTAAATTTAAATACCAGTATCTACCTCTAAATATGTATATGTTGCATTTTTTTGAGATTTTATGGTATATTTAAAACATATAAGCTATGTGTTAGTTTCTTAATTTATTTTATCTCATATTTTATTTAAAAATTTTAGGTTTATTTATTTGTTTTGAGAGAGACAGAGACACTGTGAGCAGGGGAGGAACAGAGAGAGAGGGAGAGAGAGAATCCCAAGCAAGCTCCTCACTATCAGCACAGAGCAGGATGTGGGCTGGAACTCACAAAATCATGAGATCATGACCTGTGCCGAAACTGAGATTCAGATACTTAACCAACTGAGCCACCCAAAGGCCCCTTATTTTTTTATTTGAGAGACAGAGAGAGCACAATCTGGCAGAGGGGCACAGAGAGAGGGAGGGAGAAAGAGAGAGAGAGAGAGAGAGAGAGAATCTTAAGCAGGATCCATGCTTACTATGGAGCCCTATAGGGGCTCTATCCCATGACCCTAGGATTATGACCTGAGCCTAAATCAAGTTGGATGCTTAACCAAATGAGCAACTCAGTCGCCCCTATGTGTTAGCATTTTTAAAGTGTAAATTTATGACTCAGTGTGGAAAATAGAAAGGAAGACAGTGTTGTTGCAGTTAGAGTATCCTATTCTGGTTTATGTTATTAATCTCATCACCTGCAGGCTTATTGAGGGCAGGACAATAGCAATATCATATTATTTTAAATAAGTTACACTGGCTTTGTATGAATCAGCTCATAATTCTGCTGTGTGATACTGTTGGTGTTAGAAGCCTCAGAATTTATAGCGCTTACATTTTTAAATTTTTCTATTTTAATTCCCACTATACTGTTTTAAATTATTCCCTGTTTCAAAGCTAACAATATCTCACCCTCATCCCCTCATGCAATCTCTTATCTTATTCATCCTTCTTCTTATTGTTTTCCAATCTGATTTTCAACTCCCACACTCTTCTAAGCCCCAAAGTGCCTGAAGGGCATTTCTTCACTCCTTGGGTAAGTCTTCTACCTGGTAAGGGAATGTAAAAAATAGTAAAACAGCTAGTGCATCACTGGATCAGAAAAAAGGTGGCCCAATACTTATTCTTCACAAAAGAATCTCATGTATTGATCTGTTCTTTTATTTGTTCATATGTTCTTTAACAAATATCTATTGAAATTGATTCCATGGCAGGTACTCTGTTGGGCATTCTCACATGGACTTCCCAATAATATTTTCTATCTATCTATTAGCAATATTATTTTTGTCAATGAGCAATAATCATGCCTTGGATAATCCTCCCTGGCTATGATACTGCTACTATGCAAAGCTGACAGTACTGCCTTATCAACTCCAGTTTATACACGAATAAACTGAGATTCAGTGGTTTTAAGTAACTGCCCAGTAAGCATTAGACACACCTTATGGAGTCTCTCTATGAACAATAATCCAGCCAGATAATATTCATACAAGAGTAGAGCAGGCCATCATTCACCCATTCATGCACACATTCCTTTATTTGTGGAGTTGTTTGTTTGTTTGTTTGCAGAAGTTAATAGTATCCCTAGCCATGTGCTAGGTATAGGAGACAGTCTGCTTTTAGGTAAAAGGACATTATACTTACCAGAGCTAAAGCTTTATATATATTAGCTCACCTAGTTCAAAAATGGGCTGGCAAAGGTTTGGTTCTGAAGACTAAATAAAATCATTCTACTCAAGAATGATTCCACTCTGACTCAAGTCCAATATCCTATACCCGTTGGGCCTGATTTCTGAAGTTAGGTCATTCTTTTCCAACAATGTTCCTTGAATTGTTGCAAGCCTTTGATAAATTTTCAGAGTTCAGGAAAAGTTGACTATGACAACTTTTGGTATTGTTTTCAGTGGCTTAATTGAAGAACAACTTCCACTCCATCCTGTCAGAATTCTTTCCATGCTATAGTTTTAAACTTACTTCTTGTATTGCTTTTTGGTCTCATTCTTTGTGATTAAGTTCATTGTTATCCTTCAGTTTCAGTAATTGAGTCTTGGCTCTGACTTGTTTTGTAATAGTTCAATATCTCTGTTGCTGAGGTGGTGCTACCTTATTTAATCCATCTTCCTAGAATCATGTTGCTAAATCCCAGTATTGATTCCCACTCTCTGTTTAAATACTATTTTAGGGGCACCTGGCTACCTCAGTCAGTGGGGTATGTAACTCTTGATCTTGAGATTGTAAGTTCAAGCCTTGCATTGGATATAGATATTATGTAGGGGGAAATACTTTTTAAAAAAGTGGGGGGGGGGGGCTCCTGGGTGGCTCAGTTGGTTAAGTGTCTGACTCTTGAATTCGGCTTGTCATGATCAGACGGTTCATGAGATTGGGCTCCACATCAGGCTCTGTGTTGACAGTGCCATACCTGCTTGAGATTCTCTGTCTCCTTCTCTCTCTCTCCTCCCTGATACTTTCTGTATATATATCTGGTGCAGAACGTATGAAAAAGATGAAGTCATTCTTAATATTCTTTTATATCAGTCCTGGTGTTAATCCTATGTACAGTGCAACTTACATAGAAAAGAATGTTATCTCTCTGGGCTTTATTGTTTAGACCCAAATTTATAGGTGAAAAGTTATCCCAGAAAGAGGTATTTGAAAGATAGTGGTTCCCATATGAAGGCAAGAACCCCAGGCTGAAGATAAGAAAGCTATACTTTTAAAGCCAAATGCCTTCATTGACTTGTACTCTGAGTTTATTTTCCTTTTATTATGACTAATTTATTAGTAAATTTTCATACAGAAATTTTATATTGGTTTCTGGTGTACTATGGGCATGTAGTGGAAAAGTCTTAGAAGTTCATATTTGGATATTAAAGGGAGAGCCGTTTAAGCTCTGAACTGAATGTGGCAGAGAAGGCTGTAATCAGGGAGAGAGCTCCTTATCTTTCAGAGTAACAGGAAGGATAGAAGATCCTCCATGCCTCACACAGATAATTCCTCTGGTAACCTTGGTACATTGGACATTATTTTAAGGAAACCTAGATTTTTCACTCACATAGATATCATGTTTTAATTACACTTATCCCGGAACTTAGAAAAAGTCCTCCATGAAGATCCCAAGTACTTACCTCCACAAATCTACCATGACCTCCCTCCCCAACTGCAGGCTGGATTAGATGTCCCCCTGATGCACCCCCACTTCATTTTGTGCCTATTCCATGATATTTTCCATCAGCCTTCCTTAAGCCTCCAGAACGATAGGATATTGATTTGCCTTTTTGTATCTCAATATCCAGGACAAGACTGGTAATAGACGCTCAATAAATTGCTTGTGGAACTTTTAGTTGACATTCCTCTTGTTTGTTCAGGCTGTTTCCATTACTTTCCCCAAATCTGACCAGCTGCATTATTCATTCCAGTAGAATCTTCCTAGCCTATGTAGTTCAATCCTCTGACTTTAAGTTTTACTATATGACCCTCTAGATTTCTTTTCCCACTGGCATTTGATCTTGACTCAGCTTTTCCCATAAGACACACTAGTATTCTTTTCCTTCTTTTCTTTCTTTCTTTTTTTTTTTTTGGCAAGGATCATAAGGAGTGATTTTTAATTCCTGAATCAATTTCCTCTTCATCCATTTTCTGTTTCTTGTCTTTCTTCTCTTTAATACTCTGAAAGCATATGTTACCACAAACTCTTAGTCTCTAAATAAATAGTGTATTTCCTCATCTCCCATAATTCTAAACACTGTTTCACATTACTGATCTATCTCACACTTTTAAAGCTTTTTTCAGTTTTGCAAAACTCTTCTTATGCTTGAATCTCTACCTGCTTTGATAGCACTCCCTTGTTGGTGCAAGCAGAGTCTACACTCCTCACAAACAGCTCGGCCTCACTGCAGCATCTGTGACATTCCTCAGCTGTGACAAAAGAACTGCTTACTTACATCAGGCTAGAGGGCAGGTGGCCACTTTCCCATGATTTGCTCACCTGCTTATGTGGTCTGGATCCTAAAATACTTCTCTATTTCTCATTGCAAATTGCATTTTGTTTTTATCAACGACGTTATATCTAATTTGAGCCCTATGTTGCACACAACATTGTTATTTTATACAATGACCCGAACTCTGCTTTGGATCACTGTCTAGATCAGGGGGCTGAACAAAGACTACTCCTGCTCAAACTTTGTGAGCTACTCCACAGAGCTGCGTGTACTGATGATGTGGATTTCAGCCTCAGTTTTGCTGAAAACCATACCCATTTCCTCCCTCTCTCTCCTGTTCTTCTGTTCTGCTGACACTTTTCCCTTTTCTGTCTTCCTTCTGTCCTCACCGTCACTCACATATCTAGCCTACGAATAGCTTTACCCATTTTCCTCATTGGTTGATATCCAGCCTCTCCTCATTTTTCATGACCACAAATTACTTTAAATTTTATTTTCTTTGCTGCTTGCTCTTAAAACAGTATCTGGCCCAATAATGCCATTCAGTAATATCAACTTCTATTATTATTTTACTTTTACCCATTCTATAATCTGGGAAGACCCAAGGTTTAGGATTTTATCTGACATCAATTACCTGTGCCGTGTAGCCTACTTTGAATCATTTCTTCTTCTTTAACTAAAATGTGTGTGTTGAAGAGAGGGAGTGGTGGGGAAGATGTATAAAACTATTTACTGGTATGTGGGAGTGCCATATAAATTCCTGCTAAAGCTTTTTTTGGTCTTTTTGTGCGCATATTTGTCTTCCAAAGGCCATTGATTTTCTGTTCAGTACACAGAGCCTACCTCTTTCATATATCTTCCCTACCCACTGCAAGCCATAGTATTATTTTCCTTTGGTCTCCTAAAAATATTCCACCCTTGAGGCCCCTGGGTGCTTCAGTCAGTATGGTTTGTGAATTTGAGCCTCATGTCAGTCAGTGTCTGTGCTGGCAGCACGGAGCCTGCTTGGGATTCTGTCTTTTCCCTTCTCTCCCTGCCCCTATGGCACACTCTCTCTCTCAAAATAAATAAATAAACTTAAAAAAAATATTCCACCCATGCAGTCCCTTGCATGATTGCCCCTTTTTGGTATGCTTTTGCTCCCAATTTAATCAGGTGCCTTGAGGACCCAGTCTATTTTCTGACCTAAGTGCACACAAACATACACACATATACATATTCATGCTCACAGCCCCATGAATGTAACATTTTCCTGAAGTCCAGAATAATTAGTCAGAATCTAAGACCTTATAGCAAGTCAAATCAGAAAGACCAAATAAAACAAAAATTTACAACTGTATCATGAAAAACCTTGCATGTTCATAAAAGAAAATTCTGCCAGCCCAAGGACTGTTCAATTAGACTCTTTGATGGTAGAATTTATTCTAAAAAAAAAACCTCACCTCCATGCTGTGCCATTTCTACATAAGAATTGGAGAGAACTATGCAGATCCTGCACCTGTTGAGTTATACAGAAAATCTACAGGAAACCAAGAGTGCAAGTGCATGTGATTAAGTACAAAAGATTAGAATAAAAACCGCAGGTGGCTATGGTTTCTGCTGTTATTTTAACTCTCCATGCTCTTGTACATCATATATCATTAGTGGGCAAAAATCACATAATAACAAATTACTAGCCTTATGCCTAAAGTTCTTAGACAATGAGTATTATGTGAACATCTATGGCTATTCTGAGAGTACCAAATGATTAAGCCAAACAGAAAGGTTATCACGTTGTGCTTATGAATTTTGGTAACGAGTGGCCTCGTGTTACGCATGTCTGGGATTCTGGAGAGCAGATTTAAGTTCAGCCTTGTGGCAGCTCCTGCAGGGGCTAATCAGGAGAGCTGCTGTGACAAAAACTGAAGTTGCAGCTGCTTGGGAGATGATTTTCATGAAAGCTGCCTGCCAGTGTCAACACAGAATGCAGACTGACCAGATTTTAGAAAAAATATGACACTTGCAAGGCACTTGGGCACAGTGTTCATAATTTTCTAATGGTGGCATTGTCTTTTTTCACCAAGAAGGGAAATAAAGTAAGCAATTACTGACATAGAATTCACCCTATAGCAACCTGGATAATGTGAACATTTCCATTACCTTCTTCTATCTAATAATAATAATAATAACAACAACAATAATAATAAATGTGGAGATTTTGTCCTGGAATATAGATGTCTTCAGCATTTGAAAATGAATTACAGCTATTGACAGATTGTAGCATAATCCCAAATTGTGTTAAATTCATGAAGTTCTGAGTAATGATGTACACGTAAATATATTGGTAAAAACTTTTTTGGTTTATTTCAGGACAAAAGTTAATCTTAATTTTATATATCACTGCACTTTTTTCCTTGGTTAAAAAAAAGGTAGTTCTATTTATATAATTCTTTCTAGTAAGATAATAGATGCTAAGGGAAAAAAATACATGACTTTCAGGAAACCTCTAATAGATATCAGAATATCTATGGCCATTAAGATATTTAAAAATGCTTATGGGATACCTGGGTGGCTCAGTTGGTTGAGCATCCATCTTCAGCTCAGGTCATGATCTCACGGTTCATGGATTCAAGCCCCACATCCGGCTCTGTGCTGACAGCTCAGTGGAGCCTGCTTCACATTCTATGTCTCCCTCTCTCTCTCTCTCTGCCCTTCCCCAACTCTCTCTCTCTCTCTTAAAAATAAATAAACATTAAAAATAATATTTGTTAAATCACATTTCTTAGCTATTTTAGTGTTAGTATACAAATTTCAGATGGTAAGATGATATTTATAAGACGATATCATTCTTTATTAAAATAAATTTAGTGCTTAGAAACTAGGTTGATAATATAAAAACAGGAAGTATTATTCTACAAGAGAAATAAAGTTGATGATAATTCAAGTGCTGTTTTATAGGGCAACCAGATGGCTCAGTTGGAAAAGTGTGCAATTCTTGATCTTGGGGTCATGAATTAGAGCCTCATGGGTGTTGAAATTACTTTAGGAAGTAAATAATAGATGTTTTTAAAAAGTTCTGTATTATAATAATGGTATTTGGCTTCAGTGTAAAAAAAAATCCCTTCCCACCATTTACCCCAACAACTATATTATTTCTTTAGTCATATGCATACTGTATTTGATTTTTAGAATAAGTTAAATTTATATGGAAAGTAGTGAAGAAACATCTTAATTAAAGACTATTTCATGTCATCTTGCATCCATACATTTTCCTAGCCTATTGGAAATTCCTCCTATGCTTTTAAGAGTAGCTAATAGGATTCTGCAACTATCTGACATAATATAAATTATTAACATAACATATATTATGTTAAAACATAAAAAACATTATTATCATAATATAAATTCCACATATCTGATATAAACCTGTGTTCAATAAATATTAATTTACTACATGTTTGTTTTTATTTTCTATTTCTATCTATGATCCTTATCATGCTATGTTCCAAAATTCAGAAAATCTAAATGTTTGGAGGATTTTACAGCAGTACCAGATCAGAAGTACACCTGGAAATTTATTATTGCTGACCAGAAAAAATTGAGATTGTTAATAGCATATATTTATATCTTTTTAAACAAGTACAATGAATAAAATACTTCTTTAGTCATTAGGATCTAAACTAGTTTTTTGTAATAACCAAAAAAAAAAAAAAAGTGGAATCCAACTACAGAATCCATGAAAAGAAGTTAGTTTTTAGACATCTTTCAAATTGCCATTAAGCAGGCACTCACTAAGGAGATATTACTGACTTAGAATGTGTTCTTCAAACACAGAAATGTAACGATATTTATCATAAAAATCTCTCGTGGTAATATGAATCCTAAGGGAGGCAAAAATTTACTAAGGAAGAAAAGAAAGAAATGATACTGCAAATGATGCTGCTTGATGAGACTAAGTTGTCAAAAAACTGTAGAACTTGCCTGTCCTGATTCACGAGGTTGACACCTCTGCTTACAGGTGTCAAATGATAATTTCCTAAGGTACATGTGTCATTTGAATGTGTGCATAACAAATGAATATAAACATGAGTTTTTTAATTAAATTACTACATCTCTACAGGATGCTAGTCATTATATCAGCTTCCCACTTCGATCTGAGAATAATTCATGTAGGCTTAATAATACTTGATACATGGGAACTGCCCCCAAATTATCAGCTCTTCTCTCCAGCTCTGGACACCCACTTCTGTTACCTAGACCAGGGTTTTCTAGTTCAGTATGCTACCCGAGTCTGCCCTTCTAAATAGCACATTTGCTCTAGATTTTATTCCTCCTCTTTCCCTTCTTAACGTGTCGGGTTCACTATTGGTGCAAAACTGTACAATCTGAAACAGGATTTTGAAATGAGTTTTCATACATTAAAAATCTCTCTCTTCTCAACTGAGAGTAGGGCAGTGAGTAATGTAAAAATGTCAGACACTAAGACAGGGTCAGCTCATGCATTATCTCCCCAAGTGTACCTTCTATGTAGCTGCATTTTCGACACATCCCAAAGACTGGCTCTGTATGAAAATCTACACTTATAACTAATGTTCTCATGAAGAGTTTCTTATTCATTATACAT
>NC_043708.1:54291895-54320187 GCF_006229205.1 Suricata suricatta | reverse complement strand
TATATATATATTTACCCCTTTTTCTTCTTCCTGGGACAGCATCCCTGAGCATTTAGAATGGTGAGTGTTTGACATACCACCCGTAGCCTGTCCTAAGATTTGCTGCTAACAAAACTAGGCTGTCCTGAACCCCTGGTGAGAGAATCATTACCTTTATACCAAGCAGGTTCGGAAAGTACCAAAATCCACATGTGGCATGCGCCCACGCCGACTTTGAGGAGTTCGTGCGGTGCCACCTAAAGTTGTTATGAGGTTGTCCAAAATGAAACAACTTCAGCAGCCCCTCTGGTCTTTCCATGTGTGCTACGTGTGTTTGGGACAGGATCACGCGTGCTTTCCTTTTTGAGGAGCAGAAAATCATTGTGAAAGTGTTGAAGGCACATGCACAGAGTCCAAAAGCTAAATTTTAAAAAAGTAGAAGCTTTTTTGAGTAATAAAAACAATCAAAGGGAAATAAAAGAAATCTCTGATTAGAATTAGTTGTAACAAGAACCTGTGGAATTTATAAAAATAGATAGATGTCCAAGTCCCACTTCTATGAATTATGATTGAGTGTTGAGAAGGACCAACCATCGGTATGGTGTTTTTAAGGGGGGCAGGTTTAGTCGGTTTTTATTGTTATTTATTTGTGAATTTATTTTTATTGACTTAACATAGAGCATTGTATTAGTTTCAGGCATACATATAGTGATTCAACATTGCTATGCATTACTCAGTGCTCATCACAATAGGTGTACTCTTCTTTTAAATTTATATATTTATTTTAAGAGAGAGAGTGAGCAAGAGAGAGTGAGAGGGAGAGTGTGTGTGTGTGTGTAGGGAAGGAGCAGAGAGCGAGGAAGAGAGAGAATCCCAAGCAGTCTCTGCCCTGACAGCACAGAGCCTGATGCAGGCTCCATCTCATGCTTTGTGAGACCATGAGCCGGGAACATGACCTGAGCCAAAATCTAGAGTCAGACACTTAACTGACCCACTGAGCCACCCAGGTACCCCCACGACAAGTGTACTCTTAATCCGCTTTATCTATTTCACCCAGCCCCCTCACCTACCTCTCTTCTGGCAACCACCAGTTTGTTCTCTGTATTGAAGAATCCTTTTCTCTTTTGTCTCTTTTTCCCTTATTTTGTTTCTTAAATTCCACATATGAGTGAAATCATATAGTATTTGTCTTTTAATTCTATTTTTAATCTTTTGAGGAATCTCCATACTGTTTTCCACAGTGACTGCACTAATTTGCATTCCTCTCAATAATGTGGAAGAATTTCTCTTTCGCCATATCCTCAACAACACTTATTATATCTTGTCTTTATGATTGTAGCCATTATGGCAGGTGTAAGGTGATAATCTCCTTGCAGTTTGGATTTGTACTTTCCTGATAATTAGTGACATTGAACACCTTTTCATGTGTCTGTGGTCCATTTTTACATATTCTTTGGGAAAAAATGTCTGTTTGGATGCTTTGCCCACTTTTAATAAAAAATTTTTTTGGTATTCAGTCATAGAAGTTCTTTTTTTGTAATTAATTAATTTATTTTTGAGAGAGAGAGAGAGAAGAGGAGAGGCAGAGAGAGAGGAAGAGAGAGAATTCCAAGCAGGCTCCATACTGTCAGTTCAGAGCCTAATGGAGGGCTCAGACTCAAGAACTGCAAGATCATGACCTGAGCTGAAATCAAGAGTCAGACACTTAACCGACTAAGCCATTCAGGTGCCCTCAGTCATATAAGTCTTTGTATATTATGCATATTAACTCCTTATCAGATATATCATTTCTAAATATCTTCTCCCATTCAGTAGGTTGCCTTTTTGTTTTGTTGATGGTTTCTTTCACGGTGTAAAAGCTTTTTTTTTTTTTTTTTGATGGAGTCCTAATAGTTTATTTTTACGTGTTTCCTTTATCTCAGGAGACATATCTAGAAAAACATTTCTATGGCCAATGTCAAAAAAATTACTGCCTATGCTTTCTTCTCGGAGTTTTATGGTTTCAGGTCTCATATGTACATCTTTAATCCACTGTGAGTTTACTTTTGTGTACGGCATAGAAAGGGATCCAGTTTCATTCTTTTGCATCAACTGTCCAGTTTTCTTAATGTCATTTGATCTTTTTCCCATCATGTATTTTATCTCCTTTGTCATAGATTAATGGACCACGTAAGTGTGGGTTTTTATTTATTTATTTCTGGGCTCTATGTTTTGTTTCACTAATCTGTACGTCTATTTTTGTGACAGTACCATACTGTTTTGACTTACTTTGTAGTAAAAAGCCTTCTAGTATATCTTGCAATCTAGGATTGTAATAGCTCCAGCTTTGTTCTCCTTTACTGAGACAAGATTGCCTTGGCTACTTGGGGTATTTTGTGTTTCATACAAATTTTAGTGTTATTCTAATTCTGTGAAAAATGTTGTCAGTGTTCTGATAGTGATTGCATTAAGTCTGTAGATTGTTTGGGGCCTTATGAGCACGTTAACAATATTGGGTCTTGCTGGGAGCCAAGAAGGGGTTAAAGAACCCTGGTGGAAAAACTGAGGCAGAACTGACTAACTTTGTTAAATGTCACAGCAAGAAGAGCAGCAGTAAATAGCTGTTAGTTCCTGAAGAGTCATAGATAGCTATTGGCTCCAGGAACTAAGATTACCGTCAGTTAATGTCTGACAGGTCCCTGGTACCGTGTGCCTTCCCCCAGGTTCTTTCTCCTTTCCTTGCAATTTTCTTCCCCCCTGGTTGTGTATATAATCAGCCTCTTTGAATAAACGTTAGAGCTTGATCAGACCTCCTGTCTGGCTCTCATTCTTTGTGCCTCTTGTCCCGTCCATTCACCGGTTCCCTCCTCCGGGTTCCCTGTTGAAGGACCCCGCGGGCGGGGCAGGTTCTCCCAACCCGTAAGCAGGGAATTTCTTTCCGTGTATCTGTGTCATCCTGATTTTCATTCATCAGTGTTTTATAGCTTTTGGAGTACAGGTCTTTCACTTCTTTGGCTAAGTTTATTCATAGGTATCTTATTCTTTTTGTTTCTCAGTTTATTTTTTTATTTTGAGAGAGAGAGTGTGTGTGCACAAGATGAGGAGGGCAGAGAGAGAAGGAGAGAGAGAGAAAATCCCAAGCAGGCTCCATGCTGTCAGTGTGGAGCCCAAAGAGCTTGAATTCATGAACAGCAAGATCATGACCTGAGCCAAAGTCAGATGCTTAACCACCTGAGCCAGCCAGGTGCCCCTTTGGTATTTCATTCTTTTTGTTGCAATTGTAAATGGGATGTTTTCTTAATTTATTTTTATGCTACTTTATATTTAGTGTATAGAAATGCAACAGATGTCAATATTAATTTTATATCCCCGACTGTGTAGTTTTTATGATCAAAATTTCGTAGACATTACTTAATGATTTAAGTAATGTCTATGAAATTATATCTATTATTTACATTTCAAAATGTATTAGACTTAGAAATATTGTTTTCAGAGGGATTTCCTAAGTGCACATTAATATATCTTATTCTATATCTCAAGACTCATGGTTAAAATAAATAACAGTTTCATATGAAATTCTAAATTCAAATTTTCTGCTGATTTATACCCTGACCAATTACTTAAGAAAACCAATTTCTTTCATATATTTTTCTACAAACACCTTGGTATAAGTTTGAATAATCAGTAGATGCATGAAAAGTGAATATCAAGAAGAGATAGAGGAGAAGGGAAAGGCATTAAATAATATGATAGTACATATTTGACAGTAAGATAAATTTGAAATTTTTCTATTTATAGGTACCTATATTCTGCTGATAACATTAACTTGTGTACATATGGAACAGCTGGGAAAAAATGCTGTTGGCATAATATTCAAACTTCAAAAACAAACTGCATTTCTACAGAACAGGTAACTAGCGACAATTTTCAGTATATTTGAACTTGAATATCTGAAAAGTCTCATTGAAACTTTATTCTACTGTTATGATAGAGCAATGAATTCTTGACTTTAAATATCAGCAAATGAATGTTGAAAATGACTATTACTGCAAATATGCAATATACCTCCATATTACTCCTTCCATTCCTCTTTCTGTGTGTGTGTGCCTCTCTCTTTTTCTCAAACACACACACACACACACACACACACACACACACACACAAAATTATTATGTCGGGAAAATTTTTTTAAGTTGGATTAATCATTTTTACTTTAGGCATACCAATATTTTTAATAATAAAATTGTGGTAGTTAGACAATTATTACTTTACTTATATTTAGGCAACAAAGATTTTAGTAAAATTAAAATATCAATTCTCTGACCTTAAAGGAATAGACACTCTTAGAGACTTTACAAATTTCTCAATTTAGTAAAAATAGTGATGTAGTGAATTTTACGTAGCATTATAGATATTGCTATATAGATTATAAGGAAAGCCTTCACATATAGAGTAGGAGACAAATAAGATAAAAAAATGAAAATAGCTAAAGAATAAAAACATGTACAAGAAATTGGATATACATAACGTATTATACGTAATAAGGTCAGTGCTTCTACCACTGAATTTAGACTATACTGTTTTTATGAATCTTTCTTTACCAGCTGGTCAAAATTCCCTGCCTTCATCTAACACTTCAGTTCTCACAACTTTATACTAGAAATGGAGATTAATTAATTCAAACCTACATTCCTAAGGACTTGGACTCCTTTGTAGTAGTCTTCCTATATTCTTTAACTAATATTTGCCACTGATGGTGATTTAAATATGGAACTTCAGAGATGTCCTAAATTGTGTTCACACTCTTCTCTGCCCTAATTTTATAGCACCATGTCATTTCCCCTTGATGAGAAAGACCTGAACCCCAGTCAACAAGTAAAACCTCCGTTATATCTGTTCAGCTTATGCTAAATAATCTGTGGCCAATCCTCCAATATTTTACTTTAACAAGACTGACGGAAATGTATATGAGACCTCAGTTTTAAAAATAAGAAAGAGAACCGGGGCACCTGGGTGGCTCAGTTGGTTAACCATCTGACTTCAGCTCAGGTCATGATCTCGCAGTTCATGGGTTCTGGGTTTGAGCGCAGCATCAGGTTCTGTGCTGACAGCTGGCTCAGAGCCTGCAGCCTGCTTCAGGTTCTCTGTCTCCCTCTCTCTTGGATGCTTTGTCTCCCCTGCTTGCATTCTGTCTCTCTTTCAAAAATAAATTAACATTAAAAAAGTTTTTAAACAAGGAGGAGAAAAGAATGCGAAGAATTGGGTAGCTTTGGAATGTGATTTAAATAAGAAACAAAAACAAAACAAAGTGAAAGTATAAATTGTGATCCTCATGTCTTTAAACCAGGAATGGCTGCTATAGTGTAGTCAACTCAATGCGGAATCCAAGCAAAGGTTATTTTTCAGAGATATACTTAAGTAGGCAAGCAGCTGTCATAACATTGTTTGGAAAGAAACAAGTTATCCAAATAAACACCATATAATGGAGGAAAATGGTATTTTCAGACAATCCATAGATTTAAATTCAGGAAATGTTTCTTTAAAAAGAAACTTTCACAATCAACAAATTTAGAAATGAAGCTTTTCAGAATTTGGAAATCAGGTGAAGACCTATAACAGTCTAAAGTGTGTTTGTTCAGGAAAAATGGCTGAATCTCAATAAGAGCAGCAAGCTTATGTGTCTTTTACCTCTATCTCACTCCCCATCTCCCCAGCTCTGAAGTAGCCTTAGAAACTGATAGCATGGCACTTACAAATGCTGTGAAAAACCAAACACTTGGAAGCTACTGGATAAGAAAAAACTGGGGCTTCCCCCACGCCCCAGAGAATTGCCACTATTTGATGGGAACTGTCTGGCAGCTATCAAAAGCTCCATTCTCAAGGGATGTCTTTATTTGATCTGATTCTGGGCCTGCTCTGTGAAAACTTCTCTATACTCAGGACATTTACCAAAACCAATTAGTAGAAATTGTTTGTCATCATAGCTCCTGGGTAGCATTACCAGGTAAGGCTAATAAGAGGCTAATCAAAAAATATAAAAGAAAAAACTGGGAAATAAGATGTCCATAGGGGTTTAAAAAATGCTAGCGTATTTCTGGGAATGTAGAAAGTCATATTCATGTGCTTCATTGTGAACATACCAAGGAAAGATGTGAGAGGGTCCTAATCTCTGTCCAGCAGTTGATCTTGAGGGTCTGCACAAGCAAAAGTTGAATACTAAGGATGCCTTACCAACTTCTTGCCAGGACACTAAAGCAACACCCCAGTACAACACAGCTCTCCACAGCAGTGTCTGGCAGATTTGCTGGTCGAAAGCATTGAAGGATATCTCTTCATAATCATTAGCTGACCTCTAATGGAAGCAAGCAGAGACTTCAGTAGCACATCTGACAAGGAATACATCCTCTTCAAAATATGTCCAGCAAAGTAATTAAATAAGCAAGCAGCAACAATCACAAACCCAAGGGAAAGGAGGACACTATAATTTCCAGAGTTAGAACGTTACAGTATCTAAAATGTCCATTTTCCCAACAACGAAATATATGACACATGCAAAGAAACAGGAAAGTCTGAACCATGCACAGAAATGAAATCAAGTTGAGAGACAATGCCCCTAAGGGATCTGACAATGGGTACTTAGAGTAACACTTACATTCAATCAGCATTTTCATATGGTCAAAGATATAAAGGAAATCTTACATGAAGAATAGAAGGAAAGTATAAGAAAGATGTCTTACCAATAGAAGACATCAATAAAAAGATAGATATAAAGAATCAAATAAACATTCTGGAGTTAAAAGTACAATAACTGAAATTTAAAAATCTACTAGAATAATAAAAGCAGATATGAGCAGGCAGCACAAATCAATTTGAAAACAGGTCCACTGTGATTATCCAGTTTAAGAAACTGGGGAACAGAGGTGCCTAGGTGGCTCAGTTGGTTAAGCATCCAACTTTGACTCAGGTCATGATCTCATGTTTTGTGGGTTTGAGCCTGCTTGTGACTCTCTCTCTCTCTGCCCCTCCCCCACTCAAACATGAGCTCTGTCTCTCAAAATAAATTAATAAACTTAAAAAAAAGAAACTGGGGAACAAGAATGGAGAAAAACGAACAGAGCCTCAGAGACCTGTGGGACAGCATTGAGCATATAGACATACATATAATGCAAGGTCCTGGAAGAGAAGAGGAGAAACAAGGAATATTTGAAGGAAATCCTGGCTGAAAACTTCCCAAAATTACTAAGAAACATGAGTCTGCACATTTAAGATCAGTAAATTCCAAGTAGGATAAACTCAAAGAGATCCACATATAAATATATCTAATCGAAGATTTCTAAGACCAGTACAAAGAATGAACTTTGAAAGTAGCAAAACAAACAAACAAACAAAACCGTTCATCATGTACAAAGAATCTTCAATAATATTGACTATGGACTTCTCAGAAACCATGAAGGCCAGAGGGCAGTGGGATGATGTACTCAAAGTACTGAAAGAAAAGATGGTCAGCCCAAGAATACTACATTGTGACAAACTATATTTCACAAATTAAGGAGAAACTAAGGATTCCAAGATAAAAACGGAATTTATTGCTAGCAGAAATGTCCTGAAAAGGAATTCTTCAGGCTATAATGAAAGAAAATTAGGCACTCTCTTGAATCCATACAAAAAAATTAAGTGTACCGGTGAAGGTCACTGTATAGACAAACATAAGAGACAATGTTAAATGTAGTTTTCATTTGTAACTCTTTTATTCTGCTATCTTAATTAAAATACAACTGCATAAAGCAATATTTTAAAAACTGTATTGATGGGGTTATAATGCACAAAGATGTAATTTGTGTAAAAACCTTGTACAAAGAAGGAGAGATGGAGCTATATTGAAGCAATGTTTTAATATACTGTTGAAATTAACCTGGTATTAATCTGATTTAAATTAAGATGTAAATTGTAATCCCCGGGCAACCACTAAGAAAATAAGTCAAAAATATATAGCAAAAGAAACAACTACAGCATTAAAGTATAAAATATGAAAATAAGGCAGTTTAAGCAATCAGATTAGTAAATCCAAATTTAAAAATCAACTATAATTACCAACATTCTGAAATAATCACTTTACTATGTTGGAGTTTACATTTTTAACCTTAAAAAATAATCCACATGTATCTGTAAACATATATGTGTTTTAACTTAACATGATACTGTAAGCTTTTTTGGTCTCAGGTTTGGATGTGTTGTGTGTGGTGGGGAATTTTAAAATGAGTTTTCAGTATATTGTAGAATCTGTCCATATCCACATGTAAGCTGGCATTTTATGTTACATGTGATTAAAATGTAGATGGATTCATGGTGTGTTCATTTATGTTAAACATATGAAACATTTTTAAGTAATTGCTAGTGATGTAATAGTCAAGCAGTGAAAGTTCAAATCAAATCCAGTCAAAAACATTCGCATACTCACATGATTTTAAGAGCTACCAACAATATACATGGTAATATGTATCCTTTTTCCAAGTGGTTTTTATTAGTCTGAAAACAATTTAAAGAATTCTTTAACCACGAAGTCTTACAATTTACATTAATAAGCTAAGGCTGATATAATTTAAAATAAATTAAGTGCCTATTCAAATGCTTTTGGTTTGTGGGCACATGCAAATTTGCTTGGAGAAGTTATTCTCTCAGTATTCCCTTCACATGGGGATTTGTGTGATGTTTGTTTTTACTAAGAAGGAGAAAATGGAAAAGCTATTTCAGAACCAGATTTGATTGCTTTGAAAACAAACAAAAAGTGCTTTTTTTTTTTTTTCCTTGTAGCTTTGGGCTAATTGCTCTTCCCTTCAAATCTCTGTTTTCTTGTTGTTGTTGCTTTTTTCCCCTTTTATCTATTTTCAAGGTAGATTTAATGGCTTATGGGAAAAACTTGTTTAATTTACTTCTTCCCTTTGAAAAAGGTTTTCTTCCCTATCTTTTCTTGCCTTCCTCTCTGAAGTCTGATTTTAGTCTTAGCATGTTAAGGAATTAATAATGGATGTGACTGATTTTTTTCTGATATTTTTCAACTTTTAAGAGGTTGTGCTTAATGATCTGATTCCAGAAATGGCATATCCTCATTTCAATTTTGCCTCTGAGAAAAACTATATTATCTCCAGAGAGCCATGACATAACCTTATACATTTCTTATCAATTGCCTTACTCATGCCAGAGGAAGAGAGGAAAGCCGATTTTAGATGAAAACACTTCGCGTTAAAAAAAAATCTTGTTAAGAATTTACATAATTAATTTTAATGACATGAAAACAGAACATGGATATGTTCCATATCCTCAGTTATTGCTGGTTAACTTTAACATCAACACATGATCTTGAAATATCTTATCCACATGATTTCTTATGTATTATTTTCTTACACAAAAGCAATAGCAAGCATTCAGGAACACTTACTATGACCAAACACTATTCTAGGTCCCTGGCATGTGTCAATTCATTTAATATTCATAGCAATCTTTTAGATATATGTTATGATTACTGCATTTTACAGTAGAAAATACAGAGGTAAAGGATGGATTAAATAATGTGCCCCAGGATTGGACTTCAAGCAACCTCATGGTAGAACCTGAGATTTCAACTTCTATCTATTGTTACCTCTTGTTATCAGTAGAAGAATTGCATTTAGTATTAAAAATAGATAATATTTTCTAGTGGACAGAATATAGATACATGGTACTATAAAAAAGAGTAAAGATATACACATTTACTTAGACTAATAAAATTTAGTGGATGTCAGAGTTCTTCCAATGATTCAAGTTCTATTCACCATAAAATAGTAAATTGATGCAGGATTTGGAAGTACGAATTCTTCAAACATACTCTTGAGGCTTGTTTATCTAAAACTGGGTGCCAGATATCTACAATCTAAAATATCTAAATTATTATATATATGTATTTTTTTTTGAGAGAGAGTGGGGGAGGGACAGAAAAGGAGGGAGACAGAAAATCCCAACCAGGCCCCCTGCTGATCTCACAAAGCATAAGATCAAGACCCTAGCTGAAATCAAGAGTCTGATGCTTGACTGAGCCACCCAGGTGCCCCCAAAGTCTGAAATTTTAAAAGCACTTTCTTGCTGATTTGAAAAATTACAAGGTTAATCTTAAACAAAAAGTAATGCTTTTAAAGACTCCAAAAATGACTTTTTGTAATTTTATGAAAAAATGAAAATTATGGTTCTCTCACATATATAATAAATTTATAGTTATAGTTGGGTCAGAAACCTTTCTGACTAAAGCATTAATTTATGGACTTAGGATAAATTTATAATTTACTAAAGTCTGTTTTAATGAAAACAACATCAAGCAAAACCATACATATTTGAGGTCTTAGTATCAAATGTTTGAATATACTTTTACATTATGCACTTATTTTACGCTAGGCACTCTTCTACATGCTCCACAACTATTACTTCATTTCATCATTCTACTAACTGTCGGCAGTGGCTCTTGTCATCTACATTTTATAGGTGAAGAAATTCAGGTTAAACAGCTTGCCCACAGCTAAAATGTGGTCGACACAGAAAAAACACTTGAGATTTGATTCTTAAATTCTGATGATAATCATTATCCTATACTGTGTATTTTGGACTTTGAAAATTGTCAACAGTTACTATTCTTTCTCTCTCTCTCACACACGCACAAAGTAAAACAATACAACTACAGGCCAATTCTAATATTTTATCGACAGGTCAAATCATCCAGGAACATTATTAGAAGGGTGATTTAGTATCTGGTTAATGGAAAATTATATTAATAACTTATAGAGGCAACGGTCCTACAAGTAAGCTTGAATTACTTATATAGTAATACATCTAGTATCACACATATTTTATGATGAGTATTAAGGTTTTTATTTCTAAAATTACTTTCAGTAGCTTTCTTTGCATTAATTGGTAATGATGTTTTAAAGTCAAGGTTAACAACAGAAAGCACTTATTCCTTTTCAAACAGAGTTGGATTAAGTATAATTGTAAATTAAAACCTTGTGAATCTTAAATGAATATGTGTTCCCGTCTTTCACCATGCACCAGTCCAAATAGATCATCATTGGGCATTATAGACTGGACATCAAGGAAAGAGAGTGAGCCTGTATTCAAGCATCGGCCACTCACCTTTTTCTCCTGTGTATTTACAGTTGCAGTTAGAACACTTACAAACATAAATAAATTACACATAAAGATATACATGATGCTCAGCCACTTATCGTGGCTGTGAGACACCAAAAATTAAGTTTTATAACATTTCATAGCAACACGTTACTTCCATTCATTTTCTATGCCAGACCTTAGTTTACATAGGCAAGTATTTTCCCCCATAATTATTGAATAAAGATGAAAATATTGACATTCATAGAGCAGTCTGATTGCTGATCTTTAGCTGGGTATCTTTAAAAAAATAACAACAACTTGGGGCACCTGGGTGACTCAGTTGGGTGAGCGACCCACTTTGGCTCAGGTCATGATCTCACTGCCGGTGACTTGGAGCTCCCAGTTGGAGTCTGTGCTCACAGCTCAGAGTCTGGGGCCTGCTTCAGATTCTGTGTCTCTGTCTCTGCTCCTCCTCTGCTCACACTCTATTCCTCTCTCTCTCTCTCTCTCTCTCTCTCTCTCTCTCTCTCTCAAAAATAAATAAACTTTTTAAAAAGTTTAAGTTTTTTAATCTACAGAACAGGGCTGGCAATACACTTTTCTTACTTCAAGGCTTTCTATTAATACCAAGATAAGGCAAAAGAAAAGAAACCACACACTGCAAAGAGCCTTTCCTTGTCACAGTTTTCCCATATGAGCAACATGAGCTAATGTTAAGGGCCTGGAGCATCACGGAAATTCTTTCTGTAACAAGAATTCTATGATATAAAGGTACCATGTTACTGGCTGCTCATGAACACATTCTCAACCTAGTTTAGCAAGACTTTAAGTTATAATTTATGCGGTGTTCATACTTTTTTCTCTCAACACTTATATTGTAGGATTAAAATTTTAAGATATTCTACTTCTGTTTCTTGGACTTGGATTCATTCAAGGTTAAGTTTGTAATGCATATCTCTCCTTCTTACCCTTAACAAGGATTAAGAGGCTTGCCAGACCTATCAGGATTTTAAGAAGCATAACTAAACAACAGAGTATTTGTTTTTTAGGAAAGGTAATTTCATGCTATTCAGATAGACAAACCCTGCCATGTAATGCCTCAAAAGCTTAGTCCAAAAGTGGAATAATAACCAATATGTAGTGGAGTTATAAAAAGAATTGATACCTCATTTTAAGTATATTACTAGTAAGCAAATATTTTATAGTTCTGATAATTAAAATCCCTTTAAAAATACAATTTCATTAGACCATAACCGCAGTTAAAATGTCATTTACAAAGGCTTGGGTCATCATTTACTACAAATGGTTTTAATCAAAGAAAAATGCTCAGAGGAACAGAAGTGGCCGGTACCTTGTATAATGCAATAGCTCCCCCATCTTACAGACTAAAGAATATAAACTCGAATTCTTTTGATAAATAACATTAACAGTGCCCATATTTTATTTTTTTAATTCTATCTTCTTTCCCTAACTCTTGTAAGGAAGATAAAACTTATCACTGATGTACCCATCCCTAAAGGACCCATTATTTCTACATGATCTTCTCAGAACATAAAACTCTAAGGAAACTGCAAATATCCCAGAGATTAGGATATTTAAAATTTATCTTTTAAAGATAAACAAATACCATGGATATCATATGCTTTTTAAAATGTTCTAAGAAAATAAAATTTCCATTTATTTGAGTGTATACTTTAAAAATTATATCCTTACTCATAATCTTTTTTTCTTATATTTTGATCACTTAATCACTTATTCAGTAATTATCTCTCCAAGTTAGTTTGACTCAATACTCAAACAAATATTAAGCATTTTCAGTCTTGCAAAATAGCTAATGAAAATACTAAGCAAATTCCTTCAGATCTCCTTAATAATGATTACACAAGTAATTCAATTAAAAATCCTAAAACTTACTTATTTGGGACAACTCGGGTGAAAGGATTTTTTCTGAAATTCTTGAAAAATTGCATCTTCATAGAGACAGAGAATAAGTAGGGGAGGGGCAGAGAGAGAGGGAGACAGAATCTGAAGCGGGCTCCAGGCTCTGAGCTGTCAGTACAGAGCCTGATGCAGGGCTCGAACCCATGAACCATGAGATCATGACCTGAACCAAAGCCAGACGCTTAACCGACTGAGCCACCCAGGGGCCCCTGAAATTATCTTTTAATATTACATGAGAGACAAGGTTCCATTTGGGAAAAATCACCACCACCCAGATTTGAGAGCATTTGGCAGAGAATATGTTGGCCAAATCTATTGAATGTTTAATAATGGAGCCATGTGAGGACACTTCTAGAACCCTGTAGCCACTTACGGTCTGGGACCAGCGCACTGGCTAGCTGCAGTCAATTTTGTGCATCTCTTCCCAAATCTTGTTCACTGACCTCATATAGCAGATTGAAATCTCCCAAGGTTGGATCATTTAAACTATGGAGATTGGCAAACCAATTGGTTGTATATCAAAACATCCCCCTTTCCCTTCCCTATACCCTCCTGCCAAGTAGGTGGTTAAACATTTACCAGGGTACTACAGCCAGTAGCAATTTTAAACCTATAAAATACCTTCCAGCATCAAATTTCCTTTTTGGCTGTGCAATCTGTGCAACATTGTCCAAACTGCTGAGATTTCTCCTACTGGTAATTCTCTGGCTCTGTGATACGTGTACAGAAATCTAGAACTTCTATTTTTGTTTTTGTACTCATAATGTTCACATTGTTACAGAACTGTGCTTGGTAAATGAACACCATTATCTAATACATGAGCTCTAACCTCAAAATCCAAGATTTGGCATCTTCCATAAAATTAAATATTGACATTCACAATTGATTCCATAGATTATGCAATCTTGTGAAATTAGTTGGAAGAAAATTTTAAATCAACGTACTTACCTTAAAACTACAATTTTATTTTTGATTCAAATATTCATTTGTCAATAAATACAGAGTATTAGAACTGTCTACATACTTTAAGCATTTTTCTTAAAAAAATAATTTAAACTAAAAGCACAAGTTCTTTTTTTTATTTTTTTAATGTTTTTTTAATTTATTTTTGAGAGACAGAGAGACAGTGCGAGCAAGGGGGGGGTCAGAGAGAGGGAGATACAGAATTCAAAGCAGGCTCTAGGCTCCAAGCTAACTGTCAGCACAGAGCCCGACGCGGGAATCGAACCCACAAATCATGAGATCATGACCTGAGCCGAAGCTGGATGCTTAACCCACTGAGCCACCCACTGAGCCACCCAGGCGCCCCTAAAAGCACAAGTTCAACTAGAATAGAGGGGATAGAAAAACAAAAGAGAATTAAGCTAAATCTTAATAAAATGCAAGTTTATTAAAGTGCTTTTCTTGTACATTTTCATTCAAATATATAGTAATCAATGAACTTTGGTATTTAAATAAAATGTTTTATCATTTAAACAGAATTGATAAAAATTGTTTTAATAGTAAATAATATTAATGTAAAATTGGAATATCTGTTTTGCAACAGTTGGCCCCTTTAAAATTTATTATAGGTAAGTATTAACTTTAACAACATTGGTTTTCAAAGTATAGGAAGCACAGAATCACCTGGAGGTTTGTTAAGAGTCCTAGGCCCCAATCCAGAGTTTCTGTTTCAGTCGATCAGCAGTACATCTGAGAATTTGCATTTCTAAGAAGATAATGGTCCAGGGATCATACTATGCTAATTACTGCCCTAAAGGTACAGGTCTTTTTCATACTGACTTTATCAAGTCTACCTACCCTCACACTGACAAAGTACTCAAATCTTTGAAACACTCGTTGAGCTGTTGCCTAATTAATAAACTTTCCCACCTTTGCTAAGGTCTTAAACATTGATACAGAGGCTTTAACTGGGGTCAGTCACATATACAGTTCAGATGGTCTTGTCACACACTGTTCTCTAAGGCTGCTTCCTTGGAAGTGACTTGCAGTGTAGAAACAGTGAGCAAAACGGACATTCCACGGTCAGTGGAGTGGGGGAGGAGCCTCCGAATGCCTGGGTCAATCACTCGTTATGTCCTTTTGATGACGGCCTCTAACAGATTTGTCACTAGTTGGCCTACTAGTTTTTCTAAAAGAAAATTGCATATTTTCTGAAATTCAGTAACTCAAACATCTATTCTGAATTTATTGTTTCCTAAGTTATAAAACAATTCTCCCATAATATTATTGTTTTCTCATAAAGTATTTATCTTTGGAAAACCAAAGTACTCGTGTGTGCTGTTAGAAGAAAACTTTGTACCTATATGAATTCTGGTAAAATTTGTGATAATTGTTGATAAAAAAACAAAGGTGTCTTTAAACTGTCTTGTCATCTTTTTTGTTTGTTTTAAATTACATTTTTTATGTTGTCTTTGATTAGGTTTTTAAACATATTAGTCAGCTACTGGTTCTTCGCAGATTTTCATAATAATACATCTTTGCACAACTTTTTCATAATAATACATCTATCACAGAACCTCTACACCTCAAAAGACAGATATTTAAATATTTCTTCCCACATGCCATTATCCTCTATTCAATTAAAAAAAAATACCAGTAAGACAGTGGATGCAACGGTAAAGTGAAGTATTTCTGGAGGATCTTAGACAAGACAATAGGAACCAGCTTCTGCCAAGCTTCCTGAAAGAAGTATTTTCTGCCAGGAGCTAATCCCCTGTGAATAGATCTTATACTAATTCCTTGGATACTGTGCTCCAGCAATTATTAACTCTTTTCCATATTTTATGCTTTATTTCTTAATGAGATATGACTTCTTAGATGCTTCAACACCTTCTATCTTCACTTAAGTCTTTTCATTTGAATGCACGATACATACTTTTTTAGATTTCTTATTTCTCATTTTCTTTTTGGCCCACTGCAAAATGGGGCTATGCTCATACATTATTCCACTGCCACTGGTCTGGCTAACATCACTAATGATGCCCATTAAATCTTCCCTCATTTCACTCTTTATATTACCAATCTCTCTGCAACACTTGACACTGTTCTCCGACCCATTTCTTGAAATGTTTTTGTCTTTGCTTTCCCTGATATCATTTGCTCCATCTCCCTATTAAGATACATTCTTTTCCAACTTATTTCCATCTCTTTTTTTTTTTTTATCACTTCCTTGGCTATTTTGTACTTCTGGGGTCCATTTTACTCAGATGTTCTCACTCATGCATTTTGTCACCTACAAATTAATGACAATCTCCATTCCAGATGACTACTCTGAACTCAATTTATAGATCTAGATACCTCCTGAGAATCCAGCTCCCCTGTTTTCTCACAACTTTTAAGTTCTGTACATCTTTTTCTTGGATACTAGATAGTTTTGTATAGAACCTATAAATTCAAATAGTGATGTCTGGGTATCAACCTAATTTACTCCTTTACAGTGATCACATTAGCAGTTAAGCCATATGGATACCAACTTTTTATCTACTCTTGAATCTAATCCTCTTCCTCCAATCCATAGCCATACCCTCTTTCTTAACTACTGTAACTCTTCAGAGTGTTTTTGTCTACAGTTCCTTTATCTTCTACACTATTGCAGGACTAATCTTTCCACAATTCTTTTTTTTTAAGTTTACTTATTTGTTTTGAGAGAGAGAAAGAGAGAGCAAGCAGGGAAGGGACAGAGAGAGAGGGAGAGAGAGAGAACCCCAAGCAAGCTCCACACGGGCAGTGCAGAGCCCAATGTGGGGCTCGAAACCACAAACAGAGCGGAAAGCAGGAGTCAGACGCTTAACCGACTGAGCCACTGAGGTGCCCCTATTTCTTTCTTTAGAATACATGCACATACACATTTATCTACTCTCTTTCATTTAAATGCTTTTCCTTCTTTCCAGAATATGAGGTTATTGTTGATAAAGAACAGTGTACCAATATTTACATAGCATTTGTTTATTTACTATAATATGAGTAAACTCAGGAAGTTACTAGTTAATCTAAAGTAGATCTAGATTTCCTGGCTCCTAATGATTAACCACTGGTATATGTATTAATCCATAATCTTTTTCACTTTCTCTCCAAGATAAAGGACAACTTTAGAATTATTATAGTTCATACCAACCCCCTTTTAAATGTCAAGGAGCTCATGCTAAGAGATACACTGAGACACATTAAAAATTTTGTTTATTTGAACACACATTGATTCAAATTGGGTAACACCTAACCAAAGGTGGTTAGAGAAGCTCAGAGAGAATTTGTCTTTTTAAATTAATTACTTAATTTACTTATTTTGAGGGGAGGGGGACAGAAAGGGAGTGCACAAGCAGGGGAGGGGCAGATAGAAGAAGGGACAGAATCCCAAGCAGTCTCTGTGCCATCAGCGCACAGCACAATGTGAAGCTTGAACTCACAAACCTGTGAGATCATGACCTGAGAGGAGATCAAGAGTTGATGCTTAACCCACTGAGCCACCTAGGTACCCCTTGGCATGGTAGGGAGGTGGGCATAGAGAAGATATGGAACAAAGCAAGGGAATTACTGGATTGGCCATAGTTTAGGCAGTTGCCTTATTTGGAAGAGCCTAGTTGGCCAGTTTCATTTTCTCATATAAAGTACATTGACTCTGGTTTAGGTTTTGATTTGCTTGTGGAGGCTACCAAGACATCAGAATCATTTTAGTCTAACAAACTCCCTATTTACGTTTTACTCATACATCGCATCTTATTTAAGTTAATGGGTGGCTCAGTCAGTTGAGCGTCCGACTTCGGCTCAGGTCAGATCTCACATTCGTGGGTTGGAGCCCCGCATCAGGCTCTGTGCTGACAGCTAGCTCAGAGCCTGGAGCCTGCTTCTGGTTCTGTGTCTGCTTCTCTCTCTGCCCCTCCCCCTCTCGTGCTCTGTCTCTCTCTGTATCAAAAATAAAAAAAATAAATAAAACATTAAAAAAAAGTATAGGGGCTATCTATGGAATTAATGTAAATGTCAATTATCTGATTTTAATTTTGAGTAAATCAAAGATATAGTACAATAAAATCCCAGATTAGGCAGAAAAAGTTCTTATTTATTTGGAGGTACCCACTGATGGATTGCTGTTAACTCCTGAAACACAAACACTACCAGAAACAGAAGATGGAACAAAGTGTCATTTGCTTTTCATCATGACTGCTAAATATAAAAAACTTATTTTCCTGGGCTGCAGTTTCTTAAAGTCAGGTATTCTGTTTTACCCATGAGCCAGTTGCTGGCTTAGAAAAAGTAAAACAAAGTACTTTAAAAAAATAAGTGTTTTCCCTGTATTGAACAATTTGCTCTATGTAAGGCATATATATATGCATATAAAATCTAAGATTAAAATAACAAAGGAGAAATTGAGTTGTTTGAAATCACAAACTAAATTTTTAAGAAGAAAAGCCTGGCACATTATCTTATGCATATTCATATCGTCTTACTGCAGCATTTATGAGATATAGGAATAAATGTTAAATTTGAAAATACAACAGACAAAAATTAATGGAGTCTGCATTCATTACATTTTTAAAATAGTTATCACCTTGTGTGTGTGAATGTAATCTACAGAGAATGTGAAACACTACATTTGCTGACTGGATCAGAGCTGAAGCTACAAACACACTTGGGTATATGGTGGATAATGCTCACTTTCTTTTCCAAAATTCGACTTTGTTCGAATCCAGGGTTTACTCCCTTGGACTATTCATTCCTGTTGCCTTTCTGTTTCAGCATTTGCTTCCTAGTGCAAGCTGTGGCACAGATACATTGTACTAAGGCAAAAAATAGTAAATGAACCACAGTGGGAGAGATTGCCTACCTAAAAGTCAAAGCAACATACCGTCCAAAAAGGTAACTGTGTGTTTGTATATTTCATAAAACAGAAAAAAAATGTTTCAAGGAAAATAAAATTAGCGTGCAAAGCGTAGTTGCCACTTGAACTGGACATTTGCTCTATTAGGGTAAAATTTACTTTGCATATTTTACAAAGAAAAATGCTTTAACATTTACAGAAAGTAGGCTAAGTATGGCCATTCTACACATGCTGTTGTTTCAGTGTAAGTTCCACGTGGGGCATTATCTGCAAAATTTTCTAGAAGACTCTTTTATAACTATTCAAAGAAGTTTTTCTAATTACAAGCAGAATCATTCCTGTGTTGCTTGGTGTTGGAAAACAGGCATGCATTTCACCTATAAAAGGGTATTCTCTTGCTAAGGAGAAACCAGAAGTGATTAAATAACAAAATCAGGAAGGGGAAGCTAGCTGCTTAGTGTAAAGACAGAACACAATAGGCAGAAATGAGTTCAGGCGGTCAAGGAATCCATCTCATACCTCACTGCCAATTTTCTAAATGAATGAGTAAATGTAGTACTACTAAATCCAATCAAAATTTCCAAGATGAGGTCACTAGAAAAAGAAACAGTGTTATTCTAGTTCACTGCATCAAACAAATGTCCATCTTTCAAAATTAATAAAAAATATATTTTATTTTTTGCATTATGAGCATTTTCACATTTAAGACAAAGTTCAGATTTAAAACTACATTTCAGAGGTGCCTGGGTGGCTCAGTCGGGTAAGCATCCGACTTCGGCTCAGGTCAAGATCTCATGGTTTGTGGGTTTGTACCCCACATTGGGCTCTGTGCTGCTGACAACTTGGAGCTTCGAACCTGCTTCAGATTCTGTGTCTCCCTCTCTCTGCCCCTTCTCTGCTTGGTCTTTCTCTGTCTCTATCTCTCTCTCTCAACAAAACAACAAAACAACTATGTTTCAAACTTTCTACTAAATCTTTAAGGTGTTCTACAGATCTTTCATGCAGATGGGTCGTCCATTTATCTCTATCTTATTAAAAGTATATAAAACAAACATCTCAGTGGAATAGTATGAAAATATTTTTGAAAATAGAGAATTAATGTACGAAGTGAAGGAAAAAGCACACCTAGACAATATATAAGGAATTGTTTTTATAGTTCTAAGTAATTATTAACTTTGCAATTTGCCCACATTCTTTGTTTCCCATTCTTTTCTTCCCCCCAAGACAAATTGTCCCTTTTAGTATGAATGGAAACTAGAGAACAGTAACACCTCTTAGTCAGTGGAATCAAGAAGAGGAAGGACCTATTCTTGAAGCATAATATGTATGAAAATGAGTGAAAAAATGAATGAATTCAATGCCAATGTATTTACATTTTTGGTTACATTATCAATATTACAGAAATCAAGAGTCTTAAAAAATTTCCACCATAAAATGTAGTGTTGTACCCAGATTTTAATGTCGCCCCCAAAAACCAGAGACCACCAGGGAGGCCGAATCATGCATGCAAAAGCAAAGGACTCTATTACGAATTTAGGCCCGACCAGCCTGAACTCGGGCTCACAGACTTCAACAACACACTGGATCCAAGTGGAGCGAGCCCGAACATGGGGGCAGGGCCTTTTATGAGTTTGGGAAGGGGGAGTTACAGGAAATTGTGACACAGGTACAGGGGTCCAATCAATATAGCATCACATCATTGACAGTAGCTTTAACCAATCACAGAGTGGACCCAGAACCCTCAGGTAGGGCGTGACTAGTCTTAACCTCCATCTTTAGGCCCGCCCCCAGAAATGTTAATGGTGTTAGCTGGCCTTCAAGGTCAGAGGGGAAACTTGAATCAGACCTGCATCCTTACAGCAGCAAGTCTCAAATTTATAAAATTATAAACACTAACTATAGTTACTGTTGACGACATGTTTGAAAAACATATAGAAAGGTTGCAATATCATATAATTTTTCACAATGATTTCCCCCCTAACTTTTTCTTAGTTTCTGAATGCTGTTGCTAATGAAACAACATAAAATACCTACTATATTTCCATAATCAGTAAGTTATGTTAATTATTCGATAATGCAGTTTTTGGTTTCAAAAGGTTCTTTTGAGTAGGCAATTTTATATTATCAAAAGGTTAAACCACGTCAATCTAACACAAAACAAGAATATTTTATGGTTTTGGCATGTTCAAGCAGAAACAAAAGATACAACAGATGGATAATAGTTAAATCAATGTTGCCAAGATACAAATTCACTTCAGAGAAGCTAGGAAAATACTATCGCATAGCAATATAACATATTAAAAAGATAAAGTGTTTAAAAAGAATTATATTTTCTACAACTATAAATGTTAATAAGGATTTTAATAAATCAGAGGCAAATAACTTAAAATATGTACTTAATAATTCTTTGGCTTTTATTTTCATATTGTTCAACTTTTCATATTCTCAACATACTTCTTCATTATAACAACCCAAGTAACGGCCAAGAGACATTGTATATATAGTCACTAGTCTGAGAGCCAGGGTTAAGCTGCATAAATGTGAAGTAAGCTTCTTTGATTATATTCTTGCAAGAGTACCTCTCTTAAAGAGAAAGGTGTTAACTTTTAAGATACATATTGAGGGTGAATAGTATCTGAAGAGAGCAACTTGAGTATTCAAGATTTTGTTCAACAATGTGTCACCACAATTACAGAATATTTAATATGAAGGAAAATAAAAATATTAATAGAATGCTTTAGGCATCTTCTAGAGGGTCTTAATCTCACTTTTATAACAAATGTTATTGATTACAAATAGATTATTTTAAGAAACTAGATAGTTTATAATACACTTTCAGTAAAATTGGTTATTCATTACACAATTTTAGACTAAAGACAAAGAACAGAAGTGATATGTATGGAGTACTTGCTTCTACTGGGTAGTTTAAAGTGACAAAATCATTACGATCACGTAACCAACTCCAAACATGAGTATTCTTATTTTTATCTTAGGCACAGAAGAGTCAAACACTCAGGCTAGAGTGAAATGATTTCCACAAGTAATGCAGTAAATTTCAGAACCAAGATTAAAATCCAGACATGTTACATTCCAACATTTTATTGAATACACTGTGTTGTACCTTGTACTTTGGTAAAAGATTGTGTCTGGATATTTTACAGGCTACCTTTGAATACGGTTTGAGTAAATTTAAGAAAAAAACAAACTAGAAATAACAGCAATAATGAAGCTATAATTGGAGTCAGTAAAGGTGGCTTGCAGAGGTCTAAACAAAGAAGATTTGGGCTTAATAGCAAATCATCGTTATAAAATAAAGCAAGGCCATATTGTTGACTTATAATCTTCATGAGGTGGTGCATGCTATGGGGGGAACAGAGACCAAAAGAATTGTGGTTATTCTTTCCCCAGTGCCTAATGCTGGACACTGCCTAAGACAATGAAATGAAAGCACTGCATGCAGAAAAATGACATTCTATGGAGAAAATGTTTTATGGTAAACAATCACAAAAGGATTTGTTCATTACAGAAATCACTGGCACTACAAAAGAGAAATTAAATCCAAGAGAACTTTACTACCAAGGTAGCTAAGAATGTGCGGTCAGTGAAAGGACCCAAAGGAGTAGGAGGTTAAACATGAGTAGGGTAATGAGAAGTAACTCAATTTCCTAAAGAGATCATAACTAAAGGAGAAGGGAACTGGTGAAGAGATTAGGAGGAAACTACCTAATCATGCTTTAGGAATTTATGTTAACAAGTAATTGTTCTAAAATATGTCTCTGTTTTCATCTACATGAAAACCTTATCCAACATTATTTATCTTAATGAAAATGCATCCTTCATAAAATAGTTAGAAAACAGTTCTCAATTCTAAATCTGTGGTGGCTTGTAAGAAGAAAGCCAAACCCCCTGGTTTCAACCACATGAGTGTGTCACATTACTGCCGACTTGTGGCCACCTGACTGAAATTCAGGGGCAGATTTTGAAGAAAAATAAACCTTAAGAAACAGACTCTGTAAAACACTAAAGCATAAAAGCGAAAGCTTTCTTCTCTGGTTTGTTATCAGGTTTCTTTTGAGAACTGAGAGTGATATACACAGTTTTAAGAAGTTAAGTCCACAGACTCAACAGCTCTCAGTTCCATCTGATGTGACGTGGTGTGCCTCCCAGTACTCACAAATCAAGTCACAATAATAATGCAACTTTTTAAGATACTTTGTTTTTAAGACAATTATGTAATGCCTGGCTTCACTTTAAAATGGAATGACAAGATCAGGTGGTGGGACACTTGGCTGGCTTAGTGGGTAGAGCATGAGATTGTTTATCTCAGGGGTCATGAGTTGAAGCCCCACATTGGGCAGAGCTTACTTTAAAAAAAATCAAGTGGGAGTGTTCATGAAATACTATCTGGATCTACAAATATAAGACTTTCAAAATGTTTCTTCCAAGATTAAAAACTAGCATTTTCAAAATTAAAAAAAATAATATAGAAAAACTAGTACCCTACTTAACATATGCAATTTTAAGAATGACTCTGGTGCCTTTGTTTCCTGGAGATGTGACACACTTTACCAGAAATTCTACTTTTTAGATATCAAGTTGCTTCATATTTTTGAAGTGGGTAAACAACTAGTCATTGACACTTCAGTTTGAATTAGCATGCTGTGATTGTTTTCTTAAGAATTTAATTAGATCCAGGGTGCCCGGGTGGCTCAGTCCGTTAAGCGTCAGACTTCCGTTCAGATCATGATCTCCTGGTCCATGAGTTCAAGCCCCACATTGGGCTCTGTACTAACAGCTCAGAGCCTGGAGCCTGCTTTGGATTCTGTGTCTCCCTCTCTCTCTGCCCCTCACCCATTCGTACTCTGTCTTTCTCTGTCTCTCAAAAAAATTTGTCTGTTAAAAAAAACTTAAAAAAACAAAGAATTTATTTAGATCCATCTAATAATGTAACTAAATAGAGGTCTTGATGAGAAGAGGAAAGTAAGTCACCATATTGTACCATTTGTTTCTGGATTAGATATTTCTAGGTAGAATGCTGTGCTTTGAGGCTTCTGGGTAACTAAATGGAAGCGCCAGACAACAGGGAATTGATACCAGGATAGAAGCAAATAAGGAAGAAAAACAGATGGATGGATATGAAGGATAATATCTACTTCTTGCTTGCAATATTGCCTCAGAATTACCTTGCCTTCCCACCAATGTCAATCTCTGAAATAACCCCTTCTCTTTGAACTCTCTCAAAAAGTTCTTGCCTTTGACATAACCTTAAAAAATCATTACATTTGTGTTTTATTAATCAAGTTACAATAAAGACTTTTCTCAGTAAAAGAAGTGACCACTTTTGCCCAATAATTTTTTGGGGTCTCAGTGCAAGTTCCAGCTTTCATGAGGTAGACCCCGATCACACAATACACCCTTATCATCAACTATCAAGGTTAAAAAGAGAAAAGGTAAATGATATTTTACACAAGTAAAAAAAATTACAAATCAAGAAAAAATTTTTATTTAAAAATAAATGGAAAATATCTTCTGTATCTAGTAAGAATGTTAAATAGTAAATAAGTCTGATTTTCTTGGAAAATCCAAAATAGATGAAAATCCAAAATAGAGAAATCTGTTATCTGTTTACTTATGAAAAAAATATGCTGGGTCTTCAACTCTGTTTAGAGTTCAGTTGAATCTCTTTTCTTTTCTTTTTATTTTTTCATAAAATCTAACTGGCAACACAATTTATATCTTAGAACTTATAGGTAGGTACAACATCAGAAACATATTTCTAAGATAATCATATCTATTTTTACATTTCAAAACTATGTAAGGCACAACTATGACAGTTATTTTTTTTTAAATCTTGATGCTTGGATTTCACTTATTTTAACTGATTTTTTAATGTTATTCATTTCAGAAGCTTGTCTTGCCCTGTTGTTTCTTCACACCATTTTCCAGTCTTGAATTAGAGAGAACTTTATGTTAGTAAAAAGAATTAAAAGCTCTTCATAATAGCGATTCATCACTAAAATTGGAGACACTCCCAACCTAAATAAGATTTTAAAAGTGTCTATCAACACACCGCGAACACGTCAATCCACAGAAGTCAGAAAATTCATGGAGGAAACTGTTAACAAAAAATTTCCAGTAAATCATGCCTATCTTACTGCCTAAGAAGAAATTCAAATGCCAAATAATAATATAACCAGAAACTCATGTCAACTTTTAGTTGTTATTATTTAAACTGAGAAACATTCACATTTCCATTCGTTGTCTGAAACTGGCAAAACAGGACTTTTCAAGTTGTGGATTACTCTGGGAAGACAATTGTGATATTTATGACCATGATCATTAGCAAAACAACCTGGGAGAGAAGGGCTCGACATGATTCTAAAAGTGATTGGGCATAAACATTGGATTTGGGGATACATTAAGAAAGTAGGCAGATATGCTGAGAAAAGTAAAAACTAAATTATTTATGGAAATACATTTTAGTTCTTTTTAGTTGCTACTGTCTAAATGGACTCTGTTCTATAAGGAATTTGTTTGGACTCTTAAAAGTTCACCAATTACAATAGTTGGTTAGTGCGTATAATAACTATACAGGCAAATCAGAAATTGCTATCTCTCTTGCTTTCAGAGAACCTTTTTCCTTCGAAGGAAATAAATAAAATTACCCTTTGTTAACTTTGAGATCCTTTGGGAAAGAGTATCCTAGCCTCTCCTTGAAAGTTTTGCCACCTTCTACTGACAACCATGTAAAACAAAGCTCAAACTCTAATCAGCTTCCATAGGAGGGAAAGAAGAAACATTGTATGTGGACAGTAAGAGTTACAAGGCTTTACCAGCCAGTGCTTTCTTGAAATGAGATAAAACTGGGATAGTAGAGGAAAGCACTTTCAAATATAATGCATAATGTACAGTAAAGCTAAACTAAATGAAGAAAGGGTGTTTTTATGAGCTTGGTAGGGCTTGCAAAATTACTCCACTTTAAGGAAAAGTTGATCTCACCATTCTTGTGCAAAGAAACACACACACACACACACACACACACACACACACACTTTTTGTTAAAAGCACATAGTAAGATATTTGAACTTTGCTGTGTTCTCCACTCTAGACTCCTTACAGCTGGTTAAGTACGCCCCCTCCTCACCTCTGTCCTGACACTAGAAAAGGAAGGATGGAAGGAAGGGAGGGAAGAGGGGAGGGAGGAAAAGGGGCAGGAAGAGGGGGAGGAAGAGGGGGAGGCAGAGGGGGAGGAGAGGAGGGAGGAAGGGAGGGAGGAAGAGAGAAAGAAAGAAAAAAGAAAGAAAAGGAAGGAAGAAAGGAAAGAAGGGAGGGAGGGAGGGAGGGAGAGAGAGAAAGGGGAAAAAAAGAAAACGAAAAAGAAAAGTTACTTGGTCCAGCGATGTAAGGTCTTTGGATTTCTCATTCACCATCTCTCTATACTTGGGTCCCCAGGAGGAACCGCAAACCTTACTTATCAGCTCAGCAGGGAAGGGTGGCAAATGGGAAGATCCTGAAGGAAGGAGGAGGCACCCCTGCGTCCTAAAGTATTTGGAAGTGCTCGCTCTCGGCTGCTTCTACTCCGTACCGGCGCAACTCCGCTGCCCTCCAGTGAAGTCCCAGAAGTGGCCAAGTTATAAAGTGAACCGGAGATGGCATCACCCTCTCTCCCTGCTCCACGGGGAGTCCCCGGACCCAGTTCGCCGCAGGTTCATGCCGTAGACTTCTCGGACACTCAGTGTTTTCACTTCGGGGGACAAAAAGGCACGACGGATGCACGGACGGTTTTCGTGCAGGCTCGCCTGGACTGTAGAGGCGTCCCCGGGGGACACTTTGCGAGGTGTGGCCGCACAGCCCCCTGCTGTGTGTTTGATGCTCCAGCTCCGGAAACTCCGACCGTCCGGCGAGGCGTGGGGTCAGCGGTTCTCCTACCCCCGCTCCGCCCCTCTAGCCCGGGACCCGGCGCCGTCGCGGACCCGGAGGAACGAGGCCCCGCAGCACCTGCAGCCCCAGCGCCGCGCTCCTTCCGAACTGAGCAGCGGCAAGGGTTGCCGGGCTCCTAAACCCTGGACTGGACCGGGAGCCGGGGGCGGGGGAAGCGGAGAGGAGCAAGGAGATGAGCTGTCGGCACCTCTAGCACTCCACCCTTTGGCTTCTTTCGGCAAAGGGGCGGCTGTGTGGGTCCTGCCTGTGCGTGGGCGCACGTGTACGCGCTTGGGTGAGCTCAGTGGGTGTGCTTCTGTCTGAGTGCTTCCGTGCCTCTGCAGGGCAACGCTCAAGCCTGGGAAAGCCCCATGGGTAGCAAAATTCCAGAGCGCCCATCCGAGGGGGCCCACCAACATGTGGCTTTGCCAAGTAGGCCAGGAAGAGGCCCTTATTAGCCTGCTTCCCTCTTCTTCAGCCCCCTAGCTCGTCCCTTCCCTTTAAGTTCGTTCCCTTTGAGTTTTGACCCGTGTCAGGGCTAGCCAAGATCCGAGCTAAGAGAGGAGGTGCCTCCTGGGGCTGAAGACCAAGTGCTGGAGAATCTGTCAAAGGGAAGTGGAAGGGTTTCCTGGCTCCAATAGAAAGAACAGCTTGATTTCACTGGGGTTTTCCCGGAAGGAAGCTTTTTCCAGACTGGAGGGACTGAGTGGAGGGTCTAGGAAGAGAAGCTCGAGGAGTTGTGGCAAAGTCACGAGAAATGCTGCGCTACAGAACCCCTCCCGGAGGCAGGACCCCGTCTAGCATTCTCCCCACCACCTTTGTGCTGCTTCAGATCTCTTTCCCACTGACCTGAGTGGTCAGGCCTGGCTAATGTCGACTTTGGACTTGCTTTCTGCCCTGGACAAAACTAAAATGTGATCAGCTTGCACTTGTAACGTCTAATGCTGAGCTAATTCTCAAATATAAATGTTCTTTCAGCTTCTTTTCTGATCTGACCAGTAAGAGAACCACCGCCTACTACTAAAGGGGCCCTGGATGTCAGTCGCAGGTGACAGAGACCTCAAGTCTGCAACCTTCCGTCTCAGATTTTCCTGGGCGGTTATAGCTAAAGACTTTTCCCACTGCTGTTAGCAGTCGCAGCTTGACCCGGTGGCCTTCCTTCATCCGGTAACCGTGGGGCTGTAGGTAGTCCGCAAGTTGCCCTTTAGCAAGAGGCTGGGGGACGCCCCTAGAAGTTCGCCTTTATTTCCAGTTTTTCCGCCTTCTCCCCTCCCCCTCCCTGCAACGCCCCCGCGCCTCCTTCGCCTGGGGATTTGCAAGCATCTCGTGGACCCTCTCCTCCAGCACGGGGTTAATCAGTCCGGAGTGAGCCCGGCTTGCGGGCGCGAGGCAGAGGGAGGAAGCGTGGCCCCGGCGGGGGTCTCGCCAGACTCTGAGTCTGAGAGGCGCGGGAGTTCCCGTCATTGCGGCGAGGGCCGGGCCCACGGCCGCGCGCCCGCCGCCGCCGCCGCCTCCATGCTGCAGCGCC
>NC_043708.1:54248039-54291795 GCF_006229205.1 Suricata suricatta | reverse complement strand
CGGGGCGCTGTGTGCAGCGGCGCGCAGGGAGTCGGCCGGCGTGTGCAGAGCGGCCCGAACTGAGCACCCGTGTGTGCGCGCGCGTGTGTGCGTGTGTTTGCGCGTGTTTTCCTTCTTCCCTAGAGGATGTGAATGGCTTCGCAGCTGGCTGCTCCCTTAGGATTCTTGACTGTGGAGCTCTGGGCTGTGAGCACAACCCACCCGTATAATCCATTTTGCACGGTCGGTTTATATCAAGAGAAAAAAAGCGCAACCGGACGGGGGTGGGGCCGACCAAGGAAACCTTCTGGAAAGACACACACACATTCACAAGAGAGAGGAAGAATGAAAGACCTGGGAAGATTTTTATAACCTTCTTGCTGACCCTTCCGTTTTCGGAAAAGATTCTGGATCTTTTCTACCTTTTGAAATCATCTTGGCCTCTATTTTTTTCTTTTCTTTTCGTAAGCCGCTCTTCAACTAGCTGCGTGTGTGTGTGTGTGTGTGTGTGTGTGTGTGTGTGTGTGTACGCGCGCACGCGTCTCTCTCATGCATCTGCCTGTCTTTTATCCAACTGCCCAGAAGCAAATGTTGTTAACTCGTCGGTGCCCCCTCGATGCTCAGGTTCTTGAAGAGCAGGGAGGACGCCCAGACCCGTTTCCCCGGCTGGATTCGGAACCGCTGACTGGCTGTGGACCCATGTGTGTGGATCGCTTTGCCCAGAGGCTTGGAAAGCGCCAGTACTAACTTGCCTCCAGGTACATCACAAGGTCACCAGAGGGTCTTGTAGCCGTCTTGTTTCCGTGCATCTAGACCTCCCTGTCTTGGCCAGAAGGATATTTATGTTTCGGTCCACATCATCTGAAGCCAAAAGTTCAGCCCTTCGAGCTGGGTTCTGTACAAACAAGGTAACAAGGATTGCTTTTCAAACTGCTTAACGAAATCCCTGACTCTTCCTCGGCCCTTTCCCGGCTCTCCCCTCTCCACCAAAATGTCACCAGCACTTGAATTGCGTGGATTTGGGTTGGAGGAGAACTTGAAGGAAACGTGATCTAAACCACTCTCTCTTCTGCCTGTGGTCCGGTGGGCATCAAAGCTGATCGTGAGAAGGACCAGTCCCCTCCCAGCTTCTCCCTCCCCGAGCCGTGTTGGATGTGCGTGTGCAAGAGTGAAGGCGAGTGCGCGCGCGCCTGTATGCGAGTGTGTGAGAGTGTGTGTGATTGAGTGTGTGTGTGCGTGCGCGGCCGCCCTGCCTCTGCCCGCTCCCCGGGCGCAGAAACGCGGGTTTCATGGGGCGATCTCCGCGGATCCCCCACCCAGCGCGACCTGCGGGCAGCGGCGGCAGTGGCAGGAGCCGCCTTTCGGACTCCCTAGGATGCGGGTGCTGAGCTATGGCAAAGGGCAGCAAAGTGACGAGCGAGACCCGCGTACGACTGTGAAAGCCACCTGGAGCCACCTTGCCGGGATTGTACCTGCGGGCAGAAAGTCCTCCTACGACCGTCTTTTCCTCTAGAGGCACCAGGTAACAAGCAAACGACTACCCGCCTCACCCAGTTTCCTTCTGATCTTGTTTCTAGTGTCTTATCTGCATTGCAGGCTACTTTACTTATTAATGTTTCGAAAATCATCAGGAAGGGCTGAATATCCAAGGGCGCTCTGTAATGTTGTAATATAATTTCTAGTAGGTGGGATATAAATCTATACCTGAGCACTTAATCTAGCAGTGAAAGCTAAGGGAATATGGATCCGCTCCACCCTAAGTGATGATATTGGAAAGGTAGGCATGTTGAACCTGTCTGAAGATGCCAGAGATTAGAATTCCCTGTTTCCTTCAGGCTATGGTTGCCACGGACCATTTGGTATCCAACCCTCCCCAGGCTGTTGAGTGTGAGAGGGTGTTTGGTTTCCACCCATCATTTCAGGCAAGGATCGTTTTGACCCTTCTCTACCACTGGTGCCAGGTTGTTTTCCTTTCCTTATTGTGGAGGAGCTTGCCAGAACCTTTAGTAGTTGTAAATGACACATCTGGAGACTTTATTCTGAAATGGAGTTTTCTTGGAACTTGCTTTGCATGAAAGGGAATTTATTGTCACCGGCGTGTGTGCTGAGATACGGTATTGAACTGCCAGCGTTTGTTTCTATGTAGCAGAATAGATCCATGAAAGAAGTCATCTTTATAGCTAGAGGAGCCAGGCTAAAACCATAACCACCACCCCAATACAGTCCCCAGCTGTATTGTCTCAGTTGTGGAGGTTGGGTACGCGTGGTTTGTGTGGTTCTTTTTGGTTTGCTTGTTTCTGTATAATATGTATTTTGAGCATTTTTGCCAGTGCATTGATTTACAAGAAATAGGGTGGATTTGCGACTACCTAATTAACATACTGGGTCTGATAACGTTATAACGGAGATTCCCAGGGCTGGCAGAGTCAGAACATTTAGTGAACTTCCAAAGCCCCTTACCCTTGCACCTTATTTCTCTCACTCCCTTTTTTTGCATCACCTCTGCGTCCCCTACAAAAATGTCACCCTCTTCTCGAGAGCATTCGGATTACCAAGATAAAGCACTTCCAAAGTAGTCTCATCAATGTTTTATTCCATAGTGAAGGCGGTCTGAATAATTCAGCTAAGGAGTGCTCGTTTGTCTCCAGCCTTCGGTAGCCGCCTGCTGGGTGCACCCAGCGGAGGATTTGGCCCGGAGGGGCGCCCGGCGCCCTGCTGTAGGAGGCAGCGACTGGAGATGCGCGGAAGGTTTCTCTTTGCTACAGCCGCTTAGAAAGTGTAGGGGCGCTGCCTCTTTTCCTGCGCTTGCTGCGTTTCTATAGATATCCATATGATGGCATTTGCAGACTACAAGCTGGCCACTAGCTGGATGCTCTCGCGGTCCCTGCGCGTTGATGTCCCTGACTGCTCTGGAGTCTGGGCTCGGCTGCTGCTGCAGCCCTCGCAGGCTGGTGGTGCTACAAGGCCGTAAATGCAGCGTGCTTGGGGGCTGGGCTCCGCCACTGCCGCTGCCAGGCCCTGGTCGACACTTTTTGGGGAGGGGCTGGAGAGCTCAGCGGGCTCCCAGGCAGACAGCGGGCGCAGCATGGCTGAGGTGGCGGCCTGGGTGTGAGAGGAAGGAGGGAGAGAGAGACGCGTGGAGGGCAGTGAGGTCCTGCCTGACTGACTGCGCCTGCAGTCCTCCACCCCCTTGTAAATGAATATTCAAGAACACAGGAAAGCTGGCTGAAGAAAAAAAAAAAAAAGCCTTGAGACTCAAATATTGCATGATTTCTCAGGATTCAAAACCCGAAACTAAGTGTGCTTTTCCTAGATTTCCATTTCTTCCTGTCTCTTCTCTCTCCTCTCCTCTGGCTTGCCTGGATTTAATTAGGTCATTTATACTCCTGTTTTATCTCCAGTTGAAATACCACTGAGAAGACAACTTCTTCTCCCCCCACTGCTACCCTCAAGCCCAGTAAACATGAGGGTGGTGAGGGCCATGCTTTAGATAGATTTGCTCTGATAAGTTCCAGCTCTAGGGAGAACTAAGAAAGGATATAGACGGTAACTCGACTTTAACAGAAAGGCAGGTCCACACTCTCCTCTCTGAAGACTCAGAAAGAAAAGGTTACTGCCTGAATGAAAACTAAAAATAAGTGGGAATTTGGGAGGAATTAGGTGGGGGGGATTCTTTTCTTTTATCTTCTTTTTTAAGTTAACTTCTACATATTTCCCCCATCACTCAGAAAATTCTGGACAGAAAATTGCATACTAAAAATCTGACAAAGACACTCCTTTGTCCCCCAAATCTCTCCAGAATATTATTACAACAGAAACTATACCATACTCATAATATTTGTTAGCAAAAGGCATACCTTTTTAGAGGGTACCCAAGGAAGAAGAAATGCGGGTGCAGAATATCAGTAACTGGGAAAATAATGGGCTTTCTCTATCTCCTTTCTCATTTCACCTCTCTCTGGCCTTTTCTCACTAAGAATTCACTATTCTGCAGGTTAAGTCTTGCCTTTGTGCCCTCACTGTGAGGTGTTTAGAAGTCTAAACATGGATTACTGTGTGATTCATGTTTCAAAACACCATTCATTGGTACAGACTGGAGTTAGGTGGAATGTCAAAACCAAATCGACCTCCTAGTACAGAGTTTCATGTATAGAAGTTACTTAAAAATGGAGATTTCTCTCTCCCTTCCCTTCTCCCTTGTTTGGAGTGACAGAGAGGTACACACCAGTTAGTTTGAACATCTGAGTCCACTGACCTTGTACTTACATAGAGCTGGCTTGTCTCACTAATGGGTTAAGACTGTCAGGTGTAATAGGAAATTTTGCAGCAAAATGTTCTTCCTTTTAAGCTCCCTTATGTTTACCAGCAAGAGGGCCAGAACACTAGGAAAGTCAGTGCACACATGGGAACAGATGTAAGCATGTAAGCAGGTGCAAAGAAGTTGCCACTTGACTCCTGTCCCCCAGACCATTTCTTTTAGTCACTTTTCCTTTTTGAGAGGAGAATGACCTTGGCCAACATCACTCTTCTGTGCTTCACACACCTCTTCCCCTTTTCAGACATGTGATGTATATATGAACACACACACACACACACACACACACACACACACATGCATATCTACTTCAGTTTTGAAATAAGAGACTTTTGTTCTTGAGTGATTTGGGAGGGGTTCATTAAGATATATCTTTGACTAATAGCAGCCAAAGATGATTCTTTTTTCTTTTTCCTCATGAGTGGATAGCAAGAGCTTTAGTCACTTGAAAGAAAATTGTCCCACCTATATCCCCTCTTCCATTATTTTTGTCTCCTCTGTCATTAAATGCATCCTTGGTGTTAAAGTATTATCTGCCTATGGCGTTGGCCTTTGAATGACCATCGTATGTTATATCTGCTTTTCATCTTTTCATGAATGACTATTCCCTTTTATTCATTGAAACAGTGTTCTGTTTCCTCTTGCTGGTTAAAGCACTTTAGGCTTGATAGTTTTGCTGAGTTTTCTAGCTGGTGAAATTAGGATCTCGCTTTCTGCTGATACTATCGCTGTGTTGTTCTGTGTTTGGGGTGAGATGCTTGCAGCTATCCAGCAGTGTCCCTGCCTCTGCATAAAACTACCATGTGATGAGCTCTATGTCATATCTCTTCAGTTATTTTAAGAATAAAAATGACAATAAATAAGACTACAGATAAATATGTGTCAATTTTGAGGTTGGAGAAAGCAAGCTACTTAAAACTTTCTAATAGCTGAACTGGCTAGTTTGTTAACTCATTCCAGTGATTCTTATTTTTCATTTACTTAGAATTATAACATATTGGCATTACTTTCATAGTTTTGTGTATAGGGTAATCAGTTCTAAGTTTTATGCTTTATTGAAGAATAAATATAGGAATTTAGGCCTCTGAATAGATAGGACACATGACTAACAGGTAATTTTGCTAAATCATTCCACAGACACACATGTGTAGAGCTCTGCCTTGTTCAGTAAACCTTGAAAGTGAGGCTGCGTATTATATTTCTACAGCCCACATTGTTATTCCTGTGGCATCCTTCAATCATTGAGAACTATTTAAAACCCAAGGCAGTATAATTTGTCCATTACATGGTATGTGCATGGTGAAATTAAGAAGAATTATGTTTATCAGTATTGAAGCTATTCTGGTTAGAAGTGAACCATTTTTGTTATGCCCTATCAACATAAATTGTGTGTTTTTATGAAAACTCCAGTTTCATGTAAGTATCACAAGAGATAGAAATACAATACTTTAATTCATAGATGGCTAATGCCATTTTAGAACTTTTCATCCTAGTGTTCTGATACATACTGTTCTGACAGAATGCTTTTCATTGAACTATGACATAATTTAATACTAATTATGAAGATGGTTAACAAGTGATAGAAAATTATAATGAAATTACATGGTTATATAAATGCAGTATGATTTTATTGATACCAAGTAAACCACATGAAAAGCCTTTATTATTAAACTACAAGCTATATCAGTAAGATTTCTCAGAATCTGGCTTTGAGGGGTCTATGCTTATAAAGTTACAAACTAGGTCACATTAGGAAGAAAATGCAAATTGATCAATTTGAGTCTTCCTAGGTAATATATACCTTTTTATAGAAGAAATCTGCCTAAACTTAAACCTCATGCTATTCTTCATTTCTTTATGGGACCATATATGCAAGTTATTGCTTTAAAAAACCTTCCCATGAAATATTTTGAATTTCATGTTGTGAAGAACAATTGCAGCATTACCATTAGATATTGCATTGACTTTAGATTCTATGGCGAAAAGGCTCTAGAAAGAAGTCATAAGATAAATGCATGAAGTTATAGTGTGGCTCTTTTTTCCCAACCCTGGAAGCAGTTTCTGAATTCTTGGAAAAAGAATGCAAGAAAACGCTAATTAGTTCAATAGAACTAGTGTACTTAATCTGGGATAGAAGCCAAAGCAGGATTGTTTATATTACTGTATTTTTACTTTGCCCTGTGCAGCTCTTTTGAGGAAATTCTAGAGACCTGAAAGTTGCATATCAGTCGCTGTCTCCATTCCATCCCCCATGTTGACTTCTCATTTCCTGCCTTAAAGTAGATTTTTCACAAATCCTGGTGGTGTTGCTTCCAAAGTGATTGGATATTTGCATTGTAGTGATTTATTAGTGGGAACATACCAACTCTGTTAATGGAAACTAACTTTCTCATATTCTGGAAGTACTAGCTGTGGTGTTTTCTTAGCAATTGGCTCTCTTTGTTATTTTTTCATGGTACGTAGGTTATTCAATGATTTCTGTGCATTTGTTTTATTAGTGTTAATGCACTTATATAGCAACATTAAGACGCATATGATTTGCATGGCGATACTGAACACTTACAGAGCAGTACATATACTTTTTTCGACATGGAGAGATACTGTTATAGCACTAATATTCACAGATATTTTAATTTAAAATGCCTCATTTAATAGGAATGTGCCTACCTTAACACTGAAATTTAAGGGTTATTTATAGGAACTATCTAGGATATTTGCCATGTATTGACTGTTCAAATGTCAGGCACTTTAACAACATATAACTAGACATTGGATCCTGACCTCATGGAACTTACTTCCTTAGTAACAGGAAGAATGTAAACAAATACATAGGCCGGAAAGTTAACTGATATTTTTTATTCTATTTTGATATTTTATACTCTGCAGGAAAGGAAATTTGGAAATTGCTACTGTGTTTTGTGGAGGTTGATACTGTGCAATGGATAGAAGCATGAACTTTGAGATTTCACAAACCTGTGTTTCAGGCTTACGTAACTTCTCTGAGTCTTAGTGTTATCACCTGTAAAGTGAAACTAATGATAAAAGACATTCAGCTGCTATCATCGCCAAAATCATTGCCATTATCATTATCATTTCATCATTAGCTATCATGAGGGGAAAGGAAAAAACTAAAGATGTAGTAATTGAATTATGTCAAAGCCTATGCTTGGGGTCGTAGACCCTCAGGATTCCAGGGAATGCTAAAGCTTATTTAAACCAAGAGCCACACAGTCCACTGTCTTCAGAGACCAAGCACATGTAAAGCAGGAAACCTGGCTGGGTTTAAGAAGTTATAGGTTGGATCTCTGGAACTCTGGTGAGTGCATGATTTACACAGGACGTTCAAATTTAAATTCATTTTAACCCCTGATGGGTCTGGCATTATAAAACTTCTGAGTTATTCTGACATCTATTCAAATTTAAAGTTTCTCCAAATCATCCTTGCCAAGTGGTCATTTTGACAAAACTTGAGCACCTGTGATTCTAAAATCACTCCACCTAAACCAGATTATTCCATTTTTGTATAGGCATATCATAAAATTTATTTTTGGAGTTGAGCCAACTATCTGACATGCTTAGCTTCTAATTAATTTTAAGAAGGCGGGGCACACAATAAGTCCAGTTCCCAGTGGCAGTACCTCAACTGTTTAAACTGAGTTCCTTGAGATCCTCACACCATGATTGCTCTGCTTATGATTAAACATAAGTAGGCCTAAACTCATTTGGGACAGTTTTCTATGTGTCCTAAGTACAAGCCTTTTTACCTTTTATACTCAATAAATGTTATCTATCGTAAGTTTTTATCACCGCTCTTTTCTCGGCGGGCCCCAGTTTGTTTGTCTCACTTTACAGTGAAGTGTGACACCAGCTTCGCAAACCACGTGGCATGACTCGCGTAGCTTTGAGCAGAGCCATTCTTTTCTTGATGTTGGAACAGAGAAAGCAGACACGTGCTGTAACTGTCCACCCAGCACTCAGGTTGCATTTACTATTTTTTTTATTTAAAAAAATTTTTTTAATGTTTTATTTATTTTTGATACAGAGAGAGACAGAGCATGAGAGCGGGAGGGGCAGAGAGAGGAGGAGACACAGAACTGGAAGCAGGCTCCAGGCTCTGAGCTAGCTGTCAGCACAGAGCCTGATGCGGGGCTCGAACCCACGAACGTGAGATCTGACCTGAGCCGAAGTCGGAGGCTTAACCGACTGAGCCACCCAGGCGCCCCTCATGTTGCATTTACTATTTGATCAATGCCTTCTCTCCTTTTGAGACGGAACAAGGCATTGTGGTCCTTAACATATACCTCTAAGATCTACAACTCATCAATCCAAGTTCTGTTGGCAGATTAAAATTATTTGCCATTCTAAGCCTAGGAACTTATAAAGATGTCTGAGATCACATTCTCAACATTCACATCCTGTGATTTGCTCATAATGGTTAAATTACTTAATTCTTTTCCACTAAATATTGAGAGAAAAAAGTAAGTTATAAATTATAGTGGTGTTCATAATGTACATGAAAAACAATGAAATGGAGCAAAGTAAGACTAGTGGATTTTCATCTCATCCCGAAGTGATGGAAGGATCTAGCTCTCTGATCTACAGAAGAGTAACTCAAGGCCCACTGTTTACTTTAACAAACATTTATTCATCATTCAGTGCATGCTCCCCAATTCTAAGTAACTTTTTTTTTTGAGACACAAAAGCCAAAATGGCATAGGGGGCACCTGGGTGTCTTAGTTGGTTAGGCATCTGGCTCTTTTTTTTTTTTTTCATTTTATTAATTTGAGAGAGGGTGAGAGAGAGAGAGTGCTGAGCAGGGGTGAGGGGCAGAGGGAGACAGAAAGAATCTTAAGCAGGTTTTTCGCTCAGAATGGAGCCCAACCTCAAAACCCTGGGATCATGACCTGAGCCAAGATCAAGATTCAGATGCTCAAACAACTGAGTCACCCAGGCATCCAACTCTTGATCTCAGCTCAGCTCTCAATATCAGGGTTGCGAGTTTAAGCCTTGCCGGAAGTCCGATTAAAAAAACAAAGGCCACTATGGGGAAACTGCAATCTAGAATGAGAAACAAACACTCTCTCAGAGCAGCAACCATAGTCTTCTGTCAGTCTTGATAAGTTTACATTTTTGCCTCTTAATTTACCATTAAACCTAGGTGATACTGATTTCTAGAATATTTACTAAGTCAGTTTGTGTTACCTCCTCCATATCTGAAAAAGATTAAGGATTAGGCTTCCAACAGTTTTTCTGGCCTTCGTATGAGGTCACCTGATTTCTACTAAGGGGAAATAATATGAATACAGAAGGAAATGACGGTAAAATTCTCTTTCTCTTGTATCCATACAGAATGACTCTTAGTTATCAACATTCTCCATATTATAGAAATGTTATCTTTTTGGACACCCTGTTTAAAAATGGTTCTTTTACTTTTTTTTAACATTTATGTATTTTTGAGAGACAGAGCAGGAGTGGGGGATGGGCAGAGAGAGGAGACACAGAATCCATCCAGCAGGCTCCAGACTCTGGGCTGTCAGCACAGAACCATAAGATCATGACCTGAGCTGAAGTCAGATGCTTAACCGGCCACCCAGACACCCCTAAAATTGTTTCTTTTAAAATTTTACTTATTTTTCTTATTTTTTTAAAAAGATTTTTATTTTATTTTTGAGAAAGAGAGACAGAGAATGAGCAGGGGAGGGACAGAAAGAGAGGGAGACACAGAATCTGAAGCAGGCTCCAGGCTTTGAGCTATCAGCACAGAGCCTGACCCGGGGCTCAAACTCGTGAACACAAGATCATGATCTGAGCTGAAATTGGACACTTAACCAAGCCACCCCGGCGCCCCTAAAATTGTACTTTTTAAAAAGTGTTTATTTATTTATTTTGAGAGACAGAGAAGATGCGTGAGTGGAGGAGTGGCAGAGAGAGAGGAAGAGAGGGAATCCCAAACAGGCTCCATGCTCAGCTCAGAGCCCTGTGTTGGGCTTGATTTCACGAGTTGGCCGCTTAACTGACTGAGCCAACCAGATTCTGTAAAAGTTTTAATTTTAATGTGAATGGTAATAGTTATTAAAATTGACACATCAATTCTAAATATGGTTAACCTTTTCTTAAAGAGTTGAGGTCTTTGTTGTATACATTAGTGATGCCAGAAATCCCTCACGGACCAATCCATATCATATTTAAGGCAGTTCGTAGAAATATGAAATTTTCCCCAGCTTCTTTTCTTTTCTGTGTATGATTTTTCTTTTTCCTTGCTCTCATAGGGCAAACTTTTTCAGTGGATGTGTTTGCTTTTTTAACTTACTAATAGGAACTTATTAACAAAAGGCAAGATTGTTAGTTATCTTTGTGAACTAAGAACCTGAAGATAAGTAACCTTCTAAGACCTCCTAGGCTAAGGAAAGCACGTGAGTTTTCCCTCATGTAATTTATGTGGAAAGTACTTAAAAATGCTAATGTATCTTGGATAAGAAATATATTAGGTGATGATGATGATCATAAGCACATTTTCTGAGAATATCTATGCCAGGTACTATTGGTTTTCACTTTCTTCTAATACATACAATAATCCTACAGCTAAGGCTTGAATTATTCCCTTTTTTTATTTGTCCATGATCAGAAGACTAATAGATGATAGGGCTAAAATTTAAACCCAAATATTTCTGATTCTAAAGAATATAAATTTTCTTCTTCCTCTTAAAGCTGTTGTCTGCTGAGTGTTACATAAGTGTGTTTTTAACCTCCTTCAAGGATGATGGCCATCCTCTGAATATGCACGTTATTCTTAATTTCTTTCCTTTCTGATACTTTGTGGTTTACCCTATTTTATATTTGGAAGTTTATGAAAGACTTTATGGTTATCCATTAGAGGATTTGGTAGCTCTTTGTATGGAGAAATGTTTGAGCCTGGCTCTGGGATTTAAGTATATCCTAACATTTTTTCCCTAAACCAGATTGTGTGATTTTGGGTGACTTAGTCTTTCTAATTCCTAATTTCCATCTACAAAAGGGTCTTTCAAGCTACTGTGAACTTTCTGGTGTTTCTTAAGTAATTAATAAGTAATTGCTCCCTGTAGCGCTTTTCCTAGTACAGAAGAATCAGAGAATTCTATAAATGTTAGTTAGGATCAGATGTAACTTGGAGATCATTAATGATCGTTCATCATTAAAATGTTTGTATTTGTCTAATTGTGCTCTGCACTCCACCTACCTCTTATTCCCGTTACTATGTCATTTGTGCTGTTGTTGCTGTCATTAATAAGTGCTTCAGTCTTTACCCCTAGTTACCTCCTTCCTTTGAGACAGGGCCAGAAAGACAGTCAAATAACAAACTCATTGTATCATCTTGAATCCAGATTTCTATGCTGTTATTTCAATGACAGAGGGGCTGATAGTCAGCCAAAATCAGATGCTTAGTTTTTGGCAGAACAGACCATTTCTAGATTAAGCCCTGTGGTGTGTTCCCATCTGTGATTTACTTTCTTACTTCCTCTGGTGGACTCAGTATGGCGACAAACTCATTACAGGTATTCCTGTCAAGAATAGATGTCTGTTTGCCTTCCCCTTGCATCTTGGCTGCTCTGGCAACTAGCTTTGAACGGTAGGTGTGGCAGAAGTAATATGCCATAACTTCCAAGCTGTGTCCTCAGAGATCATACAGCCATCCCTCTTGCCCTCCTGAAAAAAATGTTAACCTCGTGTGAAGAAGCCCATGTTCTCCCGCTGGAGACAAGGGGCCCAGCTGACCGCCTGCACAGGAGGGAAGGCATGTGAAGGAGGCCTCTTTGTAGCATCCGGATACAATTGGGCTTCCAGGTAACTATAGTCACATGAGTGACCCCTTGTGAGACCAGCAGAAGAACCAGCCCAAGTTGATAAGGTACAGATCATGAACAAATAAAACGGTTCTTACTCTAAGCCACTAAGTCGTGGGGTGGAAATAAATAGCTAAGACATGCTTCGGGGTGATGGGATGCAGCCGGCCATCATGCCTGTTCTGAGAGACAGCCCTGTCTCCCCTTCTTATCCTTTCAACAAATATTTGTTAAATACCTACTAGAGCTAGGCACGCCGCCCCCATCTATGGATTCCTGGACTTTGGAAGAGGAATATATTCATTTTTTAAACTTGTGGAAGTAATTTGCTGATTCCTCAAATGCCTCAGATTTCCTTTTCCTAAGGTGTTTCCTAACATGGCTGAATGTACACGGAGATTAGTTTTGATTTGCCTGTTTACTGTTGTACCCACTTTTCACAGCACTAGACAAGCTTCTCTGAAAGGGCTGTCCTCTTATGCTAGGGATCGTGTCATTCACCTCAAGTCCAAAGGAGAATTGGTCTTTGTTTCTCAAAGTTGCATTTTGAGCTTGGTTTGGTTCAGAGGGACAGCTTGCCAATTCTCCAAGATTTTATTTTGCCTTCTAATTATGTTTCAACGATTCATATTTACTATTCATTTCTTCTGCAAATTGAATCTAGATTGCACAATTACTTTATTCTGGGACTTTGTACACTCTCATTTTATTTAATGATGCTCTCATTTATGTATCAAATTACTCTACAGGCATTTGACATACTGTTACAGGTATAATAGGGTGCAGGGTGTAGGCCATGGGGCAGGATAATTATCGTGGCTTCATAACTTTTCTGATTACTGTTTACTTATAAAAAATACATAGTTATGAAATGAATTCAGTCAAATTAAGTGTTTTTACTTTTAGTAAAAGAGATACATTTGTGAGGGGGTGCATGGCATTGCAAATCATGTTCATCTAAATATTTTCTGTAAGAGTGTTGTGCAATGGATTTGAAAGTCTCCCTGGACTATATCAGAGATGAACTATTTTATTTAAGTTTTCTTATTGCCATTTCTTTCTGCGATTTTAGAGTTTAATATGAGGTAGGTAATATATATATTGTGCTAATATCTTGAAGTTTCTACTAATGAATTCTTTTTTAAATATTTATTTATTTTTGAGAGAGATAGAGAGAGAGAGAGAGATCACACAAGCTGGGAAAAGGGAGACAGAGGATCCAAACCAAGCTCTGCTCTGTGAGCACAGAGCTGGACATGGGGCTCAAACTCACCAATCATGAGATCGTGACCCTAGCTGAAATCAAGAGTTGGATGCTTAACCAACTGAGCCACCCAAGCATCCGATCTAGTGAATTCTAAAATAACCAAGTACATATTCCATCTGCTGCAAGTTGTGATGTACATAAAACTTTATTTTCTTAGCATGATATGTATCAATTTCCAGGATCCCATCTGCAAACTCCAGAGTGCCTACGGTGTCTTACCCAGCATGTCCCTTCATCGGTCACCAACATAATTTTCCCTCTATCCTTCTGAGTTCTTTCCTAAAGCCGCCCTGTAATAAAAGTACAGATTAACAGGAGAAAACAGAAATTTAACAGCATGTATGCTTCCTGTATACATAGAGATACCCAGGAAAACTGAGTATCTCCCCTAAATGGCCCAAGACATCGCCTTAAATACCATCTCCAGCTTAAAAAAAAACAAAAGATTTTGATGGAGAGGGGAAGCCAGTTATAAGAGATTTTCAGGCAAAACACAGTAATAATTGTTATGGAGCATGACTGTTACACAGTCTGTGCCTCTGCTTTGGATAAGAGTTTGTAGACATTTAGTTGTCCTCTTCTAGTACAGAGAGGAAGACACCTTCACAAATGGAGACTTCTTTTACAAATGTGAATGTCTGTCACAACAGGGTAACTTCTACTTGGTTTTTAGACCCTTTCTTGTTGTCTGCTATTTCTCGAAAGTAATCAACCTAAATAATGTTTATGCCAAAGAGACATATTTTGGGGTGGCAAATTCTCCCTTCACTGCCTTAGGATTTCTTAGCAAGTTTCATTATTTCAGAGAAACAAATCAAAAGTCGTTGAGCCATAGTCTGACTGTAAAATCTTTAACATGAATGACTCTAGTGGCACCCGGCTGGCTGGGTTGGCTGAGCATGCAACGCTTGATCTTGGGGTTGTGGGTCCCAGCCCCACACGGGATGTAGACATTACTTGAAATGAAACCTTTAATAAGTAAATAAAAATTAATAAAATGAATGGCTCTAATAGAATTTAGCTACAAAGGAAATCGCATCTGTCTCTTCATCATGGAGAATTGAATAGCACCTTTAATATTTATGTAAGGCAGGCTTCATTTTATTATAATAAAAGAGGAAGAGGCTCTTCATCCACACACACAGACTTGTTTATTTTTATCAAATACTAAATCATTATTAAATGCATGCTATATATTGGACTGCTAGCAATTATCACACTTTAAGAGAAGATTGTGAATACATTCTAGGCTAAATGGTTGTGGAAAAATAATCACCTTTTCTTCATTTTAAAAAACTATGCAGTAAAATTATAAGAAAATGACAATGACTGAATTTAAACAATACTTTTTAAAAGTAGCACGTAGCTTCTTTTTCTTTTTCTCTATGTAAAACAGAGATCATACAAATGCTGCCTAATTGTTGCTTTTGCATTCGTTCTCATGGTCAGTTTTTCAGCCTTCTGAAGTGTAGCATTCTCCATTGTGACTTACTCATTTCTTACATTTCTTAGAGTCATACTTTTTTTTTGTTTTGAGAGGAAGAAGTCTGTATTTTCTGATGAACGTCCTTTCTAATTTTCTACCATAATTTTAATGTAGGCAGTAATCATGAACTGAGTTTTAGCTGGGATACGCCTTCATTTTGTACTGACTTTTCGGTAAGCTTTCAGCCAAAAGGAGGTAAGAAACCCCTGGCACGGGGTGAGCTGGGTCAGGTTGAGAGCCGCTACCTCGGCATAGGGTCAGCTCAGCTGTTAAAGTCAGTCTTCCTCTTCCTAAAGGCTCATTGCTGTTCCCTCAGGACTATAGCATTCCTACAGTTATTGAAGAAAGAAACTTCCTTTGTCAAAAAAATTTATATTTTATTATTATTAAAAGACAGACAGAGACAAAGCATGGGCATGGAGGGTCAGAGAAAGGGGAGACAGAATCTGAAGCAGTCTCTAAGCTCTGAGCTGTCAGCACAGAGCCCAGTGTGGGGCTCCAACTCACAAACCATGAGATCATGCCCTGAGCCGAAGTTGGACGCTTAACCAGCTGAGCCACCCAGGCGCCCCAAGAAAGAAACTTCCATTTGACAAATAAAATTAATGCCTGTGGAAATTTTGAAAAATGGCTGTGTGTTTGAGTTCCTATTAAGTGACACATCAGAAAAGTAACCAAACATACCTGTGTTTTTTAGGGACCTCAACTATAGCGCAGTTACTGATGTATGGACCCACTATTAAATGGTTTTAATAATGAATTTTCAGTGTCTTTGCTTAAAAAAGACAGTAGCTCTGACTCTTTAGCCTTAATGGTAACTGTAGGCAATATCTACTTATATTTCTTTTTTTTAAGATTTTATTTTTAAGTGATCTCTGTGCCCAATGTGAGGCTTGAACTCACAATCCTGAGCTCCTCACATGCTCCACTGACTGAGCCAGCCAGGTGCTCCCAGTAGCGACTCATGTTTCTATTCGATTTTCATTACTCAAGGATCCTTAAGGTATCATTCATTCTTTAGGAGCTGGATATTTGCCTTTACTTTAGTTTATTTCAATATAGTAGAGATAGAAACATCCTTTTCATAGTCAGTTTTTGGCCAGCGTACCCTAAAATTTACTAATTATAGTGAAATCACAACTCCGCATTCTTCATTGAGAAGAATCTGGTGGCAGCCTGGGAGGAAAATAATGTAGTGTGGTTAGCCAGTGTTCCTATTTCCTCTAGTGTAATGTGACTAGTTTAATCAATTACAGATGCGGCAGTAAGTTCCTGAATTACCGAAAAGGAAAGGTTTCCTGGCTACTATATATACAGTATTTTAATAGCAAATACTTTGAGCTTCAGCTATCCAAGGTTTGAAATAATTTTGTTGGGGAGCAAGATTTTCTGTCCTCTTCTAGATCTTTCTAGCTGGATTGAAAATCAAAATGACATGAGACAGATTAACAGGAGAAAATAAAATTTAATATTGTATATACAAGGAATCTAAATAGACATGGAAATTCCAAAGACAGCCTGGCAAAATAGGTATATATGTCATTCTGAACTAAAGGGAAGGAGTAGGAGTCTGGAACCTCAAAGGGAAGGAACGCAGCTCACAGAGAACTCATAAGAAGGGCTGATGTTAATAATTAGATGTTTTCCTTGCCATGCAGGTGGGTCATGCAGATAACAATTATCTTTGGTAATAACCATTATTCTGGGAAAGACCCCCAATTTAGATTCTTCTATGTAGTTCAAGGACGGACATAGATTTCTCTTGAGTCTTCAGAGTCTGCCTTCAGGTCAAATAGTCCATATGCTGAAGTGGCATATTTTGAGCAGATCTCAAAAAGAAAAGCATATTTTGTATGTCTTTTAAAGTGTAGTCCAAGACAGTGCACTTTCAGTCAGTCAGTGTGGACTGCAATGTGAACGACTGGTTAGTTTCCCTGCAGTCAGTCCTTTCGTAGAAGTATCATTGCTATTATTTAATTAAAATCAACAATAGATTGTTCCAAATTGTGAACAAAGAGAATGTAATATAATACCATATCATTTGCAACCTCTTCAGATGATTCTACAGAGAGGAAAAACATTGAGCTGGAAGGTTATCAGCAAAAATAGAATATAGCAAGAGATATAAAAATAGCACTCTCCTCCCTGTCTTTTTCAATATGAGTCCAACACTCATTGTAGGATTCCGCATGAAATCTGCAAAGTGCTGAGAGACTCACTTTTAATTGAGGTAACCCTGAGCTTTTTGAAGTGTAACCAGTGACAGACTAAAGTGACATTTTGAAGAAGCACTGATTGAATCATGAAATACTGTTACTCTACAACACTGCTGGAAACCTTATTTGGAGTATAGAGTCTAACTAAAGAAAGAACAAAGCAAAAACACAGGAACAAATAATGGAATCATGATACATTTTTATATTGGTTCTCTCACAGTTCACACATACACAAAGACATAATTTTCTTTTTCCATTCTTTTGTCTTTTGTTTGAATCAGTAAAGAATGTCCCTCTTGATTCTTTCTTCCTTTTTTCTTTGTCTTAGTTCTAAAAATTGACTAATTGCAGATAAAAGATCTTAATTACCACTTAATCAGTTGCCAGTTTAATTTTTAATGAACTCTCAGGATATACTTTTTGCTAGTGTTTGCCTTCATATTTTCCTAAGATATACATTACTGTATTACCTTCATCATGATTAAGTGATGGATATTTATTGCTACATGAATGAATCAGAGAGGAGAGTACAATTGCAGCATGCTTTCATTACAGAGTACTTCAGCGTTGTTAAAGGATCACAGTATGGCTTTGAAACTTATCTCATGGAAACAGCTATGCAGGTTACGTGTACCTTACAAGAAAGTTTATTGCAGTGTGATTTGTAATAGCAAAAACATATTTTACAAAACATTGTACAGCCTGAGTATTCATCAATAACGGGCAGGTTTCTTCATGGAATATTGTGTTCCTCTTTAAATAACTGAAATAGATCTATATTTGTTGATGAAGCTGTCCAAAATATATGGTTACATAAGAATAGAAGTTATGGTGGCTATAATGTTATCCTCTTTTGCATAAAAATTAATACATACATATACTCAGATACACATAAATGCATCTTTATGAATTAGCATTCCTTGGAAGGATGCATTCCCACAAAAATGTAGATGGTGGTTTCCTCTGGGCGGGAGGGTCAAATGATTTTCAATTATATCCTTATAGAGAGCTTGAAACTTTTTTACTTTTACATGCAATAATTTGTAATAATAAAAAGCTTAAATATAGGGCTTAAATGGTCATTTTGTTACAGATCAAATAAAATTAAAAATGAATATTCTAAATAATGAAAGACCTCTATGTGCTAGATGTTATAATATTACATAAGTCAACACAAATATGAATGACATTTACAAATTTATTTTTTATAAATGAATTGCAGAAATTTTGCGACCAGGCTTATCTAGAATACTGTTTGCACCGTCTAAAACAAACTATATGTCTGCCTCATAGAGGGAAGTTCCTTAACAATATGAAATAACAAACATGCTAAATTGTTTTAGAGTTAGTTTCTGCTTTGTCTTATAGTGCAACTTTGTAAAGGGAAAGCATCTATAAAACATAAAATTTAATTTAATCTAGGATAATAGGAGAAAGACAAATACCATATGATTTCATTCATATGGGGACTTTAAGAAACAAAACAGATGAACATAGGGGAAGGGAAAAAAGAGAGAGAGGGAAGAAAACCATAAGAGACTCTTAACTGTAGGGGACAAACTGAAGGTTGTTGGAAGGGAGGGGGGTGGGGATGGGCTTAATGGGTGATGGGTATTAAGGAGGGAACTTGGTATAATAAGCACTGGTGTTACATGTAAGTGATGAATAACTAAATTCCACACCTGAAACCGATTTTACAACATATGTTAACTGACAAGAATTTAAGTAAAGAATTGAAATTTAATTCAAGCAATAGGAAAATTTGACTTTCATGCAAAGGATGCTTCATTCTGGATTTTATTTAAGTTCACAGATTTATATTTCTGGAGATAGGAATTTTGAGTTTTTTGTGTTTGCATCAGACTGCAGCACAATGTTTGCCATATAGATGAAAGATTGGATCATTAAATTAAAAAAAAGATTTAACTATTTTTTCTAGAATCTTAATGTAAAATGAAGATAAAATTATGTTTTCTAACATTCTCCAACATATTAACAGACTAAATAAAACAAGACAGAAATATATATGAGATCCTGCTAGACAAGTCTAGAAAATTGGAGGAAAAAATACCACGAAATTCCACATTAACAGAGATAATAGTATTATTTGAATTTTGTACAAAACTAACTTTTGGGGGCACCTGGATGACTCAGTTGATTGAGTGTCGACTTTGGCTCAGGTCATGATCTCATGGTCCCTGGATATGAGCCCTGAGTCAGGCTCTGTGCTGACTGCTAGCTCAGAGCCTGGGGCCTGCTTCGGATTCTGTGTCTCCCTTCCTCGCTGACCCTCCCCTGTTCACGCTCTGTCTCTCAAAAATAAATAAATGTAAAACAACAACAGTTAACAACAACAAAAGGGTTAGTTTTCACTCCACATTTAACTTTCACAGCCAAATTCTAAGGAAATTAATTTCTTGAAATTTATTTTCCACTTTTTCATTCAGATATATGTAATTAACATACCAATTAACATACCCTTAAGTCACCCTTTTGAAGTGTACCTTATAGTGAGTTTTAATATAGTCATAATATTGTGCTAACACTACCACTGTCTAATTCCAGAACTTTTAAAAAACGTTTTTAATTTATTTTTGAGAGAGAGAGAAAGAGGGGCAGAGAGACAGGGAGAGAAAGAATCCCAAGCAGGCTTTGCACTGTCACAGCCGAGCCCGATGGGGGCTTGAACTCATGAACTTTGAGATCATGACCTGAGCCCAAATCAAGTCAGATGCTTAACTGACTGAGCTGCCCATGCGCCCCTAATTCCAAAAATTTTTTAAAATTTCTCCCCAAAGAAACTCGACATCTATTAGCAATCATTCCCTATTTCCCTTCCTCAGGAGGCTAAATTTTGGGGGGAGCAAAAACAAGAAAAAGAAAATAAGTACACCAAAAGCAAACTTGGGCTTTTTTAAAGAATTAATTTTCCCAAAGGCCTTTCTTAATCTTTCAGATAAGTAAACCAATTCTTTTGACACATTCTTGTAGACTTTTTTCCAGTTACCCAGTTTTGTTCTGTGAGATCCTCATTTGCCTATACATTTGATTCTAGTAGTTTCTCCACATCCTTTCACTGATTTCACAAAATACTATTTTTTACAAGTGAAATTGCAGTTTACTATAGATATGCACTGTTTGTAATGAAAGCGTAATTATAAAGAAACTGGCAACATGGTAAAAAATGTAGCTCTGTCTATATTGATCTATCTGACCACCTACCTATACTGGTGTTAAGTGGAAAGAGATTTGAATGGGGCTAGTTCTATAAGTGAATAGTTGTCTTATAGGGATACTTTTTTGCTGCTTGAAACAATCTTAAAATTTCAGTGACTAGAGGAAAGGATACTTTAGCCCCTTTGTATATATATATCACTTGAAATTATATATATATATATATATATATATACATATATATATTTCCCCCTATTTTGAGAGAAACACTGAAATATACTTAAAGTTTCCATTTATTCAATTGATGATTGTGCATGCTATATATTAGGAATTGATTTTATTTATTACAGTTAAGAAAATTAATATTTTTTTAGTATTTAGCCTTCTAGGACGTAGTGACATTTGACTGATAACTTATTTCAACACTGCTGACTTAATATTTCATTGCACCGAAGGTCTAGGCACTATGCAGAGACTCTTCCATCCAGAGTGACGCTTATCTGGCCTCTCAATTCTGAGTTCTTGAATGCTGACTATATTTTAAGTTTCTTTTATACTTCAGTTCTCCTTAAGAATATTTACTTTTTCCTCCACTAAGTGTCAGTGAAACCATTTATCAGAGTAGATAAAAGAAGACAGTTCTAAGCTGGCTCTCTTTTTCTGTGGTAGGGTACTGTATCTTTAATTTACAGATTTGTTTATTCAACAAATATTTATTGATAACATTCCATTTGTACCAGGAATAGATCTAAACATCCAACATTAGATAAGAGAGATAGGATTGTTGCCCTTGTGAAATGGACATAGTAGCAGGGAGAAAGATACTTGGGAATTCATGGATTCAGGCTGTTGAGCACCGATTAAGTATCTGACTCTGGTGTTGGCATTAGAAAAATAGAGTTGCTCTGCCTGTGTGGGAACTTATGACACGAGAAGCCCAGTGTGCTCTTGGAGTGAGCAAGGTGGGGTCCCATCTGTCCGCCTCACCTTCTTCTGGGTCTCCTGGCAGCCCATGTACACATGGATGAATGGTAGTGCGTGCGTGTTGGTCTAGCTTGTTCTGTCTGGGCTGCTGTTCTGTCTCCTGTAAATTCTCATTTGATCTGTGAAGATTTAAAATTCAAATGTTAGGCTAGATTCATCACCTGCTGTTTTTTTTTTTAAAAACAGTATTTGAGATTATATGTATATGTGCATGTGTGTATGTGTGTATAATGCTATGTGTTTCTATATTCACACACACAAAAAAATACTTTCTGTAGTTATTTATGAAGTATAAGGGCTTCCCTACTTTGCTTTCTATTTTAGATAATTTACTCTGCTCTGGCTCAAGTGCCAGCTTGAAAATTTGTTTAAAGAGTGTTTCCTGTTAATCAAAAACGCATTATGTTTGATTTCCATTTACTGTTGTTTCCTATATTATACCATCAGATAAATTGTCCAACAACAACTGGAGCCTGAAATTTACTGTTCAGTCAATCAACTTTGAGCTCACTTATTTGTGGGTTCCCCTTCCCTGCTGTTTTATGGCCTTGAAGGAATTCACTACTACTTATTTGTTAAAATAATTATTCTTTTACTTTTTCTTCAACATAATCAGGTACTCAGAGGCTCCTACACATTACTCACATTTTACTTCTCTGGATGGGATTTCTAATCGATTAGTCAGTACACGAGAACAGAACTTTGTCCAAGCATTACTGGAGCATTTGCAGGTCTCGCTAGCTACTTTATGTTTCTGTCATTGACTCTACTCTTTGTTTTCCCTTCCTTTTGTTTGTTTCACAAACAAAAAAAATGAGTATCATTTTCTCGTCATCCTCAAATTATTTATTCACCAGGGTTTCCAGAATGTCCTTTTCAGGAAGGCTTCTCTGATGCCTCAAAGTTGAAGCTGTTGTCACACACCCTTGTTGCCATCCTGCTCTCATGGCATATGTCCTGGAGAGGCTCCAGGTGGTTCTCGGTGTTTCCGTGCAAATGTAATGTCATGGCCATTCTGTATCAGAGCATTTATTTTTTTAATCACAGCACTTACACATTCTACTTAAATTGTTTTTTTATCTTTCTTTCCACCTTTTCTAAACAGACTCTGATGTCTTTGAGGGCATGATATACTTAACATATTTAAAATTTTCTTTTTATCCAAATGCCTAGAAGAGTGAATTCTTGAAATGAATCACTCATTTATGGGTAAGGCAGTAATGGTGACACAAAACACAGGCAACAGTTTTCTCAAAAATTCTCCCCAAGTTTGTTGGTATTAAGCTAAAGATTTGCTATACAATAATATTTGAAGACGTTTTCTCAAAAAAAAAAAAAAAACCTGGGAAAAACTATGAAGGACCTTTGAACACATCCTGAATAAAACAACAGAAAAAATTTCCTCTGAGTTGAGCCAGTTTAAAGCAATGACTTCTTTCAGATATATAACTATCGTTTTTGAATGGGTTGTTAGAACATGTAAATTTAGCAAATACTGTAAATGTTTATCATTTCAAAGTTGTAATTTGAATTATTGATCCTTTTCAGGGATTTCTGAAGGCTCTTTTTGAGAAATGCATGACTTTAGAATAGATCTCTTTCTTGGATTATAATATTGTCGTTTGTTTGAGTCCATATTATTTTCTCAGAACACAGAAAGTCTAGTACCATATTGCACATGATAGCACAATATAATTTCATATGTATGTATGCTCTATGCTATATAATAATATAGTACATAGCTGTCATTTACTTGTTGCTAATTCAGATGTATGATAATAAAATAGTGAGAAGATTCTCATTTCTTTGGTAGCATTACTATTTTGCATCACATACTTTTGAGAGGACATTAGTGGAAACATACAATTTTATTTTACAGTAGCATAGTTTAATCATATAAGACATATGATTGCTATAATCATGAGGCATGAATTTGTCTAGTCAGGTTTTCTTTGATCATTTAAAAAATCCTTTATTTCAATTAGATATATTTATATTCTTAGTATTTTTCCTTTGGTATTTTTGTTAGTTCTTTACCATTTTGTTTCTTTCTTTTATTCTTAATTTATTGACCTTAACTGGAAGACTTCCAAATTACAATCTGACTGTCTCTTCTGAATTATTAGCGTGAGCCAGGTTGCAGGGGTTTATGTAAAGTTCTGGACTCTACTTCTACTCTTCCCTCTTTTAATTTATACTTACAGTCCTGCAAGATACGTCTTCCTAAGGTGCTTCACTCATGTAATTTTCCTAATCAAAATCCTCCAGAGGTTTCCCATGGCTTATTAAATTAAATTCAGACTTGTTCTCTGACATTCATCACCCTCCAAACCCCAGTAAGATCCGGCTTCCGGTCTCAACTATCAGTACTCCTCTGTTCATACTATATACAGCAGTAAAACTGAATTGTTTCGTTTGCACAGATTCTACTGTCTTTTATTTTGCTCCTTATATTTCTTTGGGCTTATTCCTGAAATACCTGCTTTCAGATCATTTCTGACTGTTCAAATTCAACTGATTATTCAGAAAAACCTATTTCAGAAACCTATGTCTTAAGAACATCTCCTGATTTGATTATTCAACACATTTATCTGTCAGGCATTAGTCAAAAGCACAATGAATGAAACAGTTAAGAGCCTTAAGCCTAATTTATTTATTGCCTAACAGCTTGGCCTAGTAAATAAACTCTTATATAAATAAATTAGGAAATAAAAATATAAAATATTAAGCACTGATAAATGCTATGAAGGAAAATATTGGAAGTGCCATAAGAGTGTGTAATCAGAGGTAGAGGGCTGATATATTATTAAGGGTGATCAGGCATATGTCCCTCTTAGGAGGGGACATTTTTCAGAGAGACCTAAATGAGCAGAGGACTAAGTCATGGAGATATCCAGAAGGCTTGAGACTGAAGCAAGAATGAGTTCAAGACGTCTCTGGCAGCAGCAAGCTTGCTGTGTGTACAAAATAGCCATCAGGCACTGGTGGCTAAAGATGAGTAAGTGAGCAAGAGAGTCACTAAAGGGGTTAGTAAGTCCTATGAGCCAGCACAAGGATTTTGACTTTTAATCTAAAGGATAGTAATTCAAGGAGGCTTTTGAGTGGAGCATTGACATGAGCTCATTATTAAAAAGGATTACTTTGGTTGCTGCGGTTGGAATAGACTGCAAGGTCACAGAGGGAACATAGGGGAGCACAAAAGGCTGTAGAGATCAAGATTTGATGGTGGCTTGAACTCATATTTTGGTGTTGGAAGTGACCAGATTATAAGGGTTGATTTTGTGAAATAAGGAAGTATGTTTGAAAGGAGGGTAAGAAATCACACACAAAATATCAGGACCATTTTGTAGACTCTTTCTTCCTCTTGAAAGCTGCCATTACTTTCTTATTTTTAATAGTAATATCTTGTGCAAGGTTCTTTACTAAACTACAGACTTCCATTATTTCTATTTAAGCCTCATAACAACCCAAAGGAGTGTCGGCATTAAATATTATTGTTACATTTTTATATATGAGGTACTTGGGAAGACAGGGAGTTTGAATTATGAGAAAATATTCTATGTATCTAACTTCTTGTATTCTTAGAGAAGGAAAAAAACAGCTAGGAATAAATATACCACATTGTTAATAATGGTAGAAAATAAATCATTTTTCTCTTATTTATATTTATCTACATCCCTTTTAAGACTAGATATTGATTTTCCTTTACTTATTTTGAAATTCCTGTATTTAGATAAATAAGGATATTGCTTTTGTAATCTAATAAGTGTAAATGTGAAAGTCATGATTTTCTAAACTCACTTTACTGGACTTTTAAATCTTATAATAATTGACAAAGTATAGGGTTTTATACTCAGACTTGGTTTCAAATTCTGTCACCTTGGGCAAATAATTCAGCCTCTCTGAACTTCATTGTTTTATCTGTACACTGAAACTAATAATCCCAAGGTTTCAGGCTTGTTTTCAGGTTGCAAGTGGATAACGAAATGGGTTAGGCACAATACCTGAAACAATAAAGTACAACAAAATCATCACTATTATTATTATGTTCATGATATGTAGATTTTTAAATTTAATTACTCAATAGATAAGACAAAGGATACAATATCATAATATATATAAAATAATACAGCTGAAATCGGTATCTAGTTAATTGATATGAAAATGAATTTCAACTAAGAACTTTGTTTAATTTTTCAATGTTTAAATATCCCAGTGTCATGCCTTGGTTATAGGCTCTCATATTACTTTCAAGGATGAAATTTATTTTCTCTTTAAATGTTGAAAAATATTTAACATATATTGATTTTCTTCATTTTAAAATGCTTTCATAAGTACTTTTAGGTAGATTTGAATAATTAAATCAATGAAGGGCCACATTTAGATACAGCTTTAGTGTGGGCCAGTGCTCCTTAGTGAAGAATTCTGCTGACATTTGTTGCAAACACACTGGGTGTTAGTTCACTATGTGTATAGGTTTTAGGATCAGGTGCAATTCCATAAAAACATTGCAAGTATGACATTATGTATGCAACACCATGAGTGTAAATTAAGATATTTCTTTATACTTATAGATGTTTAAAAACAGCAGACAAAATGTTCTCTGCAATTTTTGTAAATGTTGCCTTCTATAGTTAAGAATTTTTTTTAATGTTTATTTTGAGAGACAGAGCATGAGCAGGGGAGAGAGAGGGAGACAGAATCTAAAGCAGGCTCCAGGCTCTAGCTGTCAGCACAGAGCCCAATGCAGGGCTTGAACCCACAAACCCTGAAATCATGACCTGAGCCGAAGTTGGACGCTTAACCAACTGAGCCACCCAGGCGCCCCAAGAATTTTTAACATCATAAAATGAAAGTACTTAAATGAAGTTGGTGTGTGCACCCCTAAAATAATGATGTAGACCCTATCTTTCTAATATGTGTGTGTTTGTAAATTTTCCATGCCTTATGTCTAGCAATCCAAGTGAACAGCTGTTAGGTGTCAATTAATGTAACTGAATTGCATTTTTTCCTGGGGATAGGAATGTGAAGAAATAAAAACCAGTGCAGTCTTCTGCAATGTTATTTCAAAATTATCAGTCCTAATACATTATTGTGATATGATTTGTATTATCTTGGTTTGCCTTGCCTCTAAATTGAGTCATTTCCATTGGCTTTCACTCTTCTTAATTGTTACTGGATTTTTTAATATTACAATGGTTGTTATAAAATAATTCAAGATTACTATGTAATGCTTTTTAATAAAACTAAGCAAATCTGGGTTCAGTGTGTGAAGGATATTCACTATAATGAGCTTCATTACATTCACTCAGTGGTAGACCTATGTGAAATGCTAATGATTCTAGCATTCCTGAAATTAAATGTTTTAACATTTCTTCTAGATTAGAGGTTATACTCATCTTTTTAATAGTGCCAAAAAAGTCTCTCTATATTGGGATGTGCTTCCAGTGTTGGAATGCTCCAGGGACACCTGTTTGTCTAATGCACTTTCTCCCCAGGGAGTATCCTGGTGTTCAAGAAGTCATAAAGGCAAATAGCTTAATACAGAGAAAGGACATACAGTGCTGTTGGTCAGTTAAGAGGCCTTCTGTACTTTAAGAGGGGAGATAAAATAGTAGAATAATATAATTCGGGAGCCAAAGGAGAATTTTGTAATTTTTCATGAAACACTGACTGTATAGATATAATTCATGAGACATTGAAATATGAAACTTTTTCCAGAGCATGATTAACTGTAACATATTTTGTGAACTGACTCTAAGAACCGTATGTCCCGGGATATAACTAAAGACCTGTTGCCTAAATTATACCAAAATGACCTTATTTCTTTTAAGCTCTGAGATTTGGGTCCATTTTTGTTTTCTTATTTTTATTTTTTGAGGTTCATTTTTATGTTTGTCATTTCAGTTTTGATTCAACATATTGAAAGTGAAATCTATTCTTTCACTTTTCTACATAAAGTGGATTAATGCTCCTCTGGGCTATTCTTCAACATATATATAATTTAGGAATTGAATTACTATAGTCCCTCTAGGAAACAGTTCACCAGTAGTTACAAATTGCTCAGAAATGACAAGTATAAAAGGGCAGCATGTTAATATATTTTATTTTAGGACTCAAAAAGCATTAATTTTGTTTTGTGATGAAACTGGAACCCATTACTTTCCAGTAAATTGTATTTTGTTTAGGTCAGCAAACCATATTGGAGATATAAGATAATATTCTAATTGCCTTCTCTTGCTAAATAAAAAAAAGAAACATTTAAACAAATCTGACTTGCCAACTTCTAGTTCGCAGTTCTTCTAGTGTTGAATATCAGTACTCACTAAAATTTATATTCTATGAGAAGAAGGTCCTAGTTCTTAAAAAAAAAAATTCCAAACAATCTTAATTTTTGGAAGTCAGTTTTAAAATTAATATAACCTAATTATATATGATATGTGTTTTTATAAAGAGCTAAATTATATACTACATAAGCAAATTTAAATTGTGTAAAGCTTAGAATACTGATAAATATGTTAACATATATTAAATATTTTTATCAGAGGCTTTAGTTATGCTTCTGGAAATACATTAGAGGTGGTATTTCTAATACAGAAAGGATGAGATTAATTTATATTTGTGTGTCTCTTGGCGTCTCTTAGAAACCATTTTCTCATGTTATTTTATTTAATCTTTACAGTGAGGTAGAAAAGGTTGGTATCATTGTCTTTACAGTACAGATGGGGAATCTGTTCAATAAAACATGCTTGAAAAGTGACAGAAATAGACTCCTAATATTCTAGTATCTTAGTGTTATTCTGACTCAGAGCATCATTTTTCCTTTACCAAAATTCTAACAATTTTTAAACATTTGTAAAGTTTGTTTATTTTTGAGAGAGACAGAGCACAAGAGCATGAATGAACGGGGGAGGGTCAAAGAGAGACAGAACGAATCCCAAGCAGTCTCTGCGCCGTCAGCACCAGGGCCTAACATGGGGCTCCATCTCATGAACCGTGAGATCGTGGCCTGAGTCAAAACCAAGAGCTGGGTGCTTATTTGATTGAGCCATCCATGTGCTCTGCCTCTATTGAAATTCTAAGATAATATTTTCTTTTTCCTAGAGAAAGAGCTCATGCACTGCTCATCAATAGCAGGAATTCATTATGTTTTCTTCTGACTAGTATTTTATTAGGCATTGGAATTGCAAAGTAGATAAGACTACCTTGGCCCTCAAAGGATGCATGGTCTGGTAAATATTTTTTATAGACCAGGTCATAGCCTAATCTGGAAATCACAGACAAAGGATAATCTGTCTCTTGTTCCTTTAGCAAATTACATGATGCAGTGCTATCTTTTTTCCTACAATGTTACTAATTGAGCAAAGAAAAAGTCATGAATCCAGATGCACTTGTTTTTTTCTGCTGAGTTGCGGTGGATAGCCTTGAAAAGGGAACTCTCCTAGGAACAAGGCATCTGGTTTTTGTCTTTGCTTCTGATACTAACTTGTTCAACTTTGAGAATATCATGTAAACTTTTCAGTCCCTACTTATTTCATTTATAACATAATCATAGTAAAACTTGGCCCTCTTACCTCACAGGATTGATGAGGAAAAAATATTTTTTAGTAAAATTGAAATAGAAAAATGTGTGATAACTAAACAAATCCAGGGTAATAATGTCTAATTCTGGATACTGTGTTGAGAAATTACTTACAGATTACTGGAGTGATGATAAAAACTGCCATACTGACAATATTTAGCACATTTAAAAAAATTTTTTTAATGTTTATTTTTTTTGAGAAAGACAGAGTGTGAGCAGGTAAGGGGTAGAGAGAGGAGACACAGAATCCGAAGCAGGCTCCAGGCTCTGAACTGTCAGCACAGAGCCCAACGCGGGGCTGGAACTTGTGAACTGCCAAGATCATGACCTGACATTGGATGTTTACCAACTGAGCCACCAGACATCCCTTTAGCACATTCTTTAATTGGGTAACATATCTACTAGGATGAGAGGTGAAAGGGAATTTAGGTAATAGAAATGTCAGAGGTGAAAACATATTTGTCAGTCTGAAGATCCTGACATTCCAAGTAAGCTTTGTCAATATAGTCTTACAGGTTGAGGTAGATTGGAGTGCCATTTTTCTCTTGCCTTGGGATGTTAATATAAAAACATGTTTTTTAATGCCAAAGCAAGTGGAAATACATATAATAATTCCAACATTGGAAGACAACAGAGCACTATATTGTAATGTGGTTCTACACTACCGCAAAACTTCTGCTTCTGGATAAACAAATTGAAGATGTGTTTCCACCCCTGATTGTTTCCATCATGACATTTATTATATCACATTTTACTTCTGTTTATATCCACGAAGGGACAACACACAGGAAAGACTAGGACACTGTGAAGACAGAATCACATGGAGCACTCATGAAAAATTAAATGCCCTCAGCATACACAGAAGTAGGTCATTTCATTCTTTATTAAATTTATATATATTCTTTGTTAAATTTATATACAGTAGTCACTGATTAACCTGTATTTGGGTGTTATAATTAGATAATGCAGAACTTTTTTTATTATCAAGGAATATGCCATAGATAACAGACAGTATCAAGTTAAAAAAATTATCTGAGAGGTTTCTTACTCAAATTTCTTTTCCCTTTGTCTCATATTTCATGATTTTACACCTCTGTCTTGCATACTTCTGAGATTCTCTACCTAAATGACCTATTTTTATCTTCGGTAGCTTATATCAGTGTATGATGAAAGATATCAGGTCTAAATAGAATACACAGGGCATTACCTTAGAACTGTGTCTGAATCCCCTGGTGTTAGAAGTTCAGGGATGAATATTTGAAGAAATAGCACAAAGAACTTTATGTTTTTCAAAGATATAGGATGGCTGAGTAGACAAAGAATAAAAAAACTCACTCTCTTTCAAGTGCAAATTATATAAACTGTTGGCTGACACTCCCCTCGTAATGTAAAACCACAGCACAGTAATATAAGACAAATCTGATCATTCCTGGAGACCAGATGATCTTTGGGGGGCATTTGAAAGCATTATTCTGAAGGTCTGCAAAGGACATTGGATGGGTCATATGAAATATTAGCTATACATTAAAATTAGAGAACTCCAGAAAACTGGGAATGCATTTGATTGTGAATTTTTTAAAAATGGATAAATGCAATAAATTCATGTTTCTCTTTCACCAACATTAAGAAATATGACCGTGTAATCATTTTAATTATATACTTATAGGTTGGAAAACTAACATTTTGGTTAATTTAAATTACAAATTTTAGGAACTCCTGGGTGGCTCAGTCGGTTAACTGTCCAACTTCAGCTCAGGTCACGATCTCATGGTTTGTGGGTTCGATCCCCGCATTGGGCTCTGTGGTGATGGCTCGGAGCCTGGAGCCTGCTTTGGATTCTGTGTCCCTCTCTCTCTGCCCCTTCCCTGTTCACACTCTATCTCTCTCTGTCTCTCAAAAATAAATACATGTAAAAAAATCAAATTACAAATTTTAGTTATTTTATGACAATATATTTTTCAAAACAATATAATATATATTTCCTAAACACTATGCTATACTAATAAGATTGCTATTTTTTTCATTTCATGTACACATGAGTACTCTTAGTGTGACCTGATTTCTCTATACATGTTTATATGAATATATGTAGTTTTCTTGGGAAGATAACACAAAATTTCACACCAAATTTTTCCTTAAATTCCACAAATATGCTGCCAATGTGATGATTATCAGGTCTGTAGTGTCCTACTGGTTCTTTGTGGTTTGATAATGGCTTTATGGAGTTAAAATATTTTGAAAGGTGAAGGATAATTCTACTGCCCTGAGACATCACAAATTGAAAATGTGAAACATTACTGTAGTCCATAAATCAACCAATTTCCCTTTGTTTTCATAGTTCAACACATTTTCCCTTGTTGAAAATGAGTGCATCAGCATAAAAGCCTCTTGAGAAAGAAAAATGTATATTGATCACTGTAAGTGCATTTCTGTAATACCTTGAAAGTTACTGAAATTGACCCTAAACCATGTTTTATTTCTGACAATAATTCCTTTCATGTGTTGATATTTATTGTTTTATACCTTAGAAGAGATGCAAAAATAATTTCCATTGCAAAAAACTCATGTAAGATCTCTTACTATTTCAATATTTTGTAACATTTGGTAAACATCACAAGCCTTATACTCAATGTAAGAGTTAACAGATTATCCGCCATAACTCTTATAGCACTTTTTACCTCCAACAAGGTGTTGAAATATATAAGGGTGCTGAATCATCTGTGTTACTACTAAGTACACCTGTATAGTAAACATACAGAAAAGATAGATTCTAGAGCAGAAGGGTATTTGTGTTGTAACCTGAATACTAGCTTTTCTGATTTACTGTATCATCCCTTTGCGTTTCACATTTTCCATTTGGAAAATGGTGATAACATTAGTCTTCATCTAGCTCAATGAATGTCACAGAAATAGATGAGACAGCATATTCGAATAGTTCACAGAGCTCTGAAAGAAAGGTGCTAGGCAGATTGAGGTGACGTGTAGGTCGAAGCTACTGGATAACGCAGATGCTTCCTCAGTGATATTAGTTTCTCCCATTCTAAGATCAAAGCAGGCTGTCTGCCAAGAGACATGGAATATCATGAAGAACTGGCATAGATTTTGGGATTTTAGCCCTGCTTCCCACTTTTCCATTCCCGATGACTTGAAAGAAACGGTGACTGACAATATGGATCGACAGAAAGACAGTGTGCACCATGATTCATAGAGTTATCAGCCAGCTTTTGTTTTTTCCTTTTTTTGTTTCTTCCTTGGCATCTTGCACTCTGAAGTAGAAGGCTGAGGAAGATGTCTTATACAAAATTGTAAATAATATGGCATAGTTGTTTTGAACGCTAGGTAAAGAAAGATTAGAGAAACACTAATGAGCTGGGTTAAATCACCAGTCATTTACATACAAATAATTTGGTATGCCTATATGCCGTTACCTCATCCTTCATCGTCACAGTTTATACCGTATATATTAACAAAATGTAATCAAAGCGGATTAATAGCCTTTTGTAATGAGTCACACTAAATGCAGTATAAAAATACATTTTAACCGATTTATAATTGAGGAGCAAAATCTAAGGCTTAGAGAAATCATTTGTACTTTGACTCTCCAGATGTCTTACTGGAAAACTAATTTAAGATTGTACAGGTATGAATTTTGTAATTCTTTCATAAAATAAATCAAGAGGAAAAGATACCAATTTGAATTTTAAAACATTCTTAATTCCACTATGTTTGTCAGAACATTGTGCGTAAATAAAGTTGACCAAACAGAAACGGAACAATTGAAACTAATGGAATATTGAATATATATTAGTGCAATTAAATATATTTTTTTTTATTTATACAATATCCTGTGAAAACATTGAGGTGAAAAAATATTTTAGAATGTATTTCCTTTCATGGGTATTTTTGAAAGTAAAATCTCTCCTGAACCCACTGATAAATTATGCATATTAGTTTCTAAATGTTCTAGTATATTTGAAAATCCACTGTTTTTACATGATTGGGTTCCTTCAAGATCCTGGTTCCATCTTCAGTAGCCCCCAAGTAGGCACTAAAGAAAAAAAAAGGTAAATTTAATAAAGTCATAAATAATGTCATTTCATGCCCCTCTATAAATTATATTCCCTGGGCACAATCTCTCCCTCTCCACTGAGACACACATACTTTCTGCTTAAATTTATTTACTGTGAATTCCATATATTCTTTAACTGTCACTTTAGGTGCTCTAGTATTCTCATCTTTTCATACACAGGAAACCATTACTTCCATCTCTGTACCCATGCTTAGATTTTCCTGGGCACAGAACACTACCTCTTCCAAGCTCTACCTGCCAAAATCTCAAAGTGAATCCTTCACTATTCCAAAACTAATCTTTTCCTCCTCAGAACCACCGAAACCAATGCTCAGTTTGGCTAATTGCCCCATATAACAGGTGGTGATGTAAAAATAAATTGCTAATGTAGAAAATTGAAATTAGAGGTAATTAGAATACTTTTCCTGCTTCTTGAAGTCACTGTTGACGATGAAAGTAGTGTTTTTATTTTGATACTATTCACTGGCTGCTTTATTTGTGCAAACCTCTGAGAGCTTTAGAGTTAACAGACATTCTGAGGTCCTAAAAGTCCTGTAAAATAATTGTAACCAGTTTTGGTACTTCGGATACTTCATATATGAATTTCAAATTTTCCAGAAAACTGAAAACTGCATGATTTACAGCATGCAGGCAGATTCCAATGTTATCAAATGGTCATTGAATCTCTTTTAAATAATATAGCTTTATATTAGAGCATAGAAAAAGGATGAAAACCATTTATGTTGCTTTCGCTCATTGTTTAATACTATCATGTAACAAGAAATAGCGTTTCTTTGAATCTGCTTTTTTAAAAATATGTTTATTATTTTTGAAAAAGCACAAGTGAGAATGGAGGACGAAGATCAGAAGTAGGCTTTGTAACGACAGCAAGTCCCACATGGGGCTTGATCTCAGGAATTGCAAGATCATGACCTGAGCTGAAGTTGTACGCTAAACTGACCGAGCCACCCAGGTGCCCTTGAATCTGCTTTTTAAAGCTTCTATAGCATAATAATCTATAAATTATAAATTATGTTTTGTAATAATTATATATAATGCATAATCTATAAAATAACACGTATTCTACTATATGCCATCAGTTTCATTATATATCATGAACCATGTAGATACAGCATGTACGATGGCAGATAGGGGTGAGCAGAGACAGAAAGAGAGTATGTGTGTGTGTGTTGGCAGAGGTTAAAGTTGAAGATACCTTTTGATGCCGGTAACGAAAGGGGGAACAAGGATGATCCTAAGTAAAATGTATCTTTCTGTCAGCATAAGTTTTATGTTCTTCCCTTGCTTCCTCCAACTTTCAGGCACTCTATCATTTGATAGTTCATTTCTCAGACAGGGAAGACCAGAACAGATGGAAACTGAAATCCTGGGAGAATGTTGGCTAAAGACACTGGTTTATCTTTCCTAAAGAAGACACGCGCAGAGAATCTTAAAAATGAGATGAGAAGAAATTTCAAGGATCATCTTTACCATTCCAAATTAAAGCATGCTTTCTTTTTTAGAGTCTTCTAAAAGCAACTGTCTGCTTCCTTGAGAACAAACACAGCAAAGTAACTAATGTAACGGTTAAGAGCTATCACTATGGATCAGTCCAACTGGGTCTATATCTCTTCTACCTTTGCTAGCCCTGGGGGCTTAACCTTTTTTATGCTTCAGTTTCTTTGTAATATAGAGTTAGTAATGCTACTTACTTCAGAGTGGTTGAGGAGATGAAAAGAGATGATGCCCTTAAAGTATAGCATAGGGCCTGGAAGAAACTCTCAATGCCTATTAGCAGTGGTTTTCATATGATTATATTGTTGGAGAGCTCACCAAAAAGTTTTTCTCATATTTAAGTCCCAAACAACAAGCATGTGTTTACAACTTAGAACAGTTTATGCCTTTTGGAAGGTATTCCAAAGGACTGTCCCTTTCAAATGAAAACCATTTAAGCATTTAAGTACTCGAAATGTTTCTCTAAATCTTTTTGAGGCTAAAAATTGTAAGTCTTTGAGCTCTTCATATGTCATGATTCATCATTGGGACTGCTCTCCTCTTGCTACTGAGCATGTGTTAATATTTCTCTAGATGTTCAATGCAATATTCATAGCAGAATGGACAGGCAGAGTCATGCAGAATTATCACCACCCCTCTCCTGTGTTCTCTGCTTCTGCTACCGACGGTGCTATTGCACATGATGGGAGTTGCATATTTCATTTTAAACAGGTTAAGTTTCCTTGTTATGTTGAAGCAGTTACACATGAAATCAAGTTTGTAGTCAACTCAAAATCTGAAATGATTTTATTCTCTGTCCCTATGATTGGATGCTATTGCCATGTTTTCTTCATCATGTATCTCCCTCTTAGTTTTAATTGATATATTTCTTTCAAAGTTTATTTATTTTGAGAGAGAGAGTGTGTGTGCAAGTGAGGAAGGGGTAGAGAGAGAGAGAGAGAGAGGGAGAGAATCCCAGGTGGGCTACACACCACCAGTGCAGAGCCTGATGTGGGTCATGAACCCATGAACCATGAGATCATGACCTGAGCCGAAGTCAGATGCTTAACTGATTAAGCCACCCAGGCTCCCTTTTAATTGATATTTTTAAGTCTTGGTGAAGAAATTTTCCTCTATTCCTATAAAAATAATTTAAGACCCTGAGATCTTCTTGTCTGTTGCCAGACTAGGGCAAGTATTACCTCAGGTGAGGATATTCAAAGGGGAAGGAGAAATAGTGCTCCCTGGACAAGGCAGGAGTCTCAGAGACACAAACTTCCTATTTCCATCCCATTTCCTAGACTCACTTTCCCCTGTAACTAACCCCCAAATACTTCCCTTAACTAGTGAGATAATATGAGAAATCTGCCTACTAATTATACCCACATGAGCTCACATTTATCAGTTTACATTGGGCTAATTTTTTAAAAATGTTAGTATATCCTCAATTGTGTTACAAAGTTTAGTTCAATTTATGAATATTTATTGAGCATCTATGCTGTGCAACATTGTGCTCCCTGCTATTTGGGGGAATCTCTCCTCACAGAGCAACTGTGATAATGGCCCTGGGCCTCAAGACAGTTTTGGGAGACACTTTCTTTTGGACAAGTGTTACTGGCAGGATGCTTCCCAAGAGCCTTCAAGTCTAACTGACTTGGAGTTGGATCAAGGCAGAACCTGTGTGGTCACCACATTTAGCAAATGTAAATTTATGCAAGGGCTGAGAGTATTCAGAGAACACCAGGACACTATTAGTTTTCCAGGAGTCTGTGAAGAGGTAGAAGACATAACTGGAAAGGCAAAATTGATGAAAGAGATTTGAAGTGTACATGTCCATATTACATTTTATTGTTACACATCTATAGATGTGCCTGGACATTAGTTCAACGATTATTTCAGGAATTGATTCCCACCTTCTTTGAACCCTGTCTTATCAAGTTCCCCTGGTGTTTACACTGTGGTTGGTTTTGTAACCAGTAGCTCCTCCCATCCTGTTATTATAATTTATGTATTTGGATAACATGAAGAGATTTTGATTCTGCATATCCTGAAATGCTTTCAGTTGTCACCAATCACCCTATCACAGGAACAAAAGGTGACACATAACAATTCCTGGCTAGGTACCCAGAAGATGGCTCATATAATGGGCCTCTGGCCCCAGGTTATCTTGGAAAGCATAGCAGTCATCAAATACCAGAAAAAGGAATTTGAACATTATTCTGTAAATATTTCGTGTTATGGAGGAAGTTAAGTAAGAAGAAACATGGCTAGCAGTTTCACACAGACAGCAGTATGCAGGAGATGGGATCTGGGCTCCTCAGGAGACCTGCCGTGAGCAGAAGATGAAGAAGCCGTGGGGAAGCACAATTCACGGACAATGGCAAATGAAGGGGGAAGAGAAAAGGAGGGAAGGATTAGTTGAAATGATACTATGGGGTTTTTGATTCATTAATGGAAGAATTATGACTTTAACACGGGTGATAAGGGCTGGAGGATCTGGGTCATCAAGAAGAGGTTAGGTTCTGGTTTGGACATGTTGATTTTAAGTTGATTTTGAGTTGCAAGTAGGATAAGAGCAGGATACTTTTATTTGTTTTATTTATTTTATTTTTTCAATATTTATTTATTATTGAGAGACAAAGAGAGACAGAAAATGAGCAGGGGAGGGGCAAAAAGAGGCAGAGACACAGAATCTGAATAGGCTCCAGGCCCTGAGCTGTCAGCACAGAGCCCGACACGGGGCTTGAACTCAGAAATCCTGAGACGATGACCTGAGCTGAAGTCAGATACTTACCTGACTGAGACACCCAGGTCCCCCAAGAGCAGGATACTTTTAATATAAAATAAAAGTAAAAAGAGAGGCCAAAGCTGGATCAAGAGGAGAAATTTTGAAGTGATTGGATGGATAAGCCTATAAATTGGGAACAAATAAAGAGTAATGGACCAACGTGGTAGGGAGAATGATGACAAATTTTAAATAACAGAAGGAGCAATATCTGAACCCAGGGAATTTCAAGAAGAGTAAGAATTACGTAGGCAATAGAAGTGAATATAACCATAGCTATTAGGAATAATGACCAGGAAGAACTATTCAGCTTACTACTTTGAGATATATCTCTGTGTAAACCCATATTAACTTATCGGCATCTGTATCTTTCTCTATATTTGCATGTTGTCTTATTACCTTTTTAAAATAGGAATACACTTTTGAAGCCAATATCCAAGCTACATTAGTATCATGACTAGCGGGGAATCATCAAATCCACTATTATTACAATCAAACAATAACAGTAATTTTTGTTATCACCAATATTACTTAACATGGTTCTGGAATGTCTCTGGCTGGCTCAGTTGGTAGAGCATGTGACTTTTTATCTCAGGGTCTTGAGTTTGAGCCCCACATTGGGCATAGAGATTACTTAAAAAAATTAAAATAAAATTAACAAGGTTCTGGAATGGAAATTATCATTATTGTTTAGCATTGTTCTTGAGTACACCGGAAAAAAGATAGATGCTGAAAATCAAGAGTTCTGTTTATTATTATTTGCAGATTATTTTTTCAATCCAGAATTCTCCCCAGATCGCTAAATATATTAGAGATACTAGGAATTGATTCATATGCCTGGTCAGAATATAAATAAAAAAGGAGGTAAGGATTAGTTGAAATGATACTATGGGGTTTTTGTCTGATTCATTAATGGAAGAATTATGACTTTAACAAGGGTGCTTTTAAAAATCATCAATAATCAGTTGAAAATAAAATGCTTGTGTTGTCAAAATAGTAACAAAAGCATAATATACTGAAGAATGAGCTTAACCAGATATGTAGAATAATTTTTTAAGTAAATAAAACTATAAGACTTCATGAGGGAAATTTAATAAGACACCAATAAATGGCATCAACAACTCTTTTGGGTGAGATATTTTAAATATATAAATTCCCAATATTTTAAATATATAATGTCTCCCAGAATATGTTTTGCATTTATTAGAACCCCCCTATCACCCATTCCCTACAAATGTGTTTCTGGGACATGACCAAATAATTCCCAATATCATTTGGAGAATAAACCTGTTCATTGAAAGAATAAATCAGGAAAATTATGGTAAGGAAGAATAATAATATAAAACTTGCTCTGCTAACATGCCAACTTCTAAAATGTAATTAAAATATTGATGGAAAAGGGGTGCCTGGGTGGCTTAGTCAGTTAAGCGTCTGACTCTGGATTTCAGTTCAGTTCATGATCTTGCAGTTTTGTGTGTTTGAGCCCAAGCACAGAACCTGCTTGGGATTCTCTTCCTCCCTCTCTCTCTGTCCTTCCCCTACTCACACTGTCTCTGTCTCTCAGTGTCCTTCCCCTACTCACACTGTCTCTGTCTCAAAAATAAATAAGCTTAAACAAATATGTTGTAGAAAAAATTGACAGGGAATTCATTAGGACTTAAATGTTATTAGGGAAGCAGGCCCAAGTAAATATGACAATTACTTTTGATGCTAGAATTTTTATAATTTTGAGGAAAATTAGAGTATTTAGTAAATAATGTTGAGTTAATTTTAAATTTGGAAAATACTTAGATATTTATTTATCACTATGTATCATAATAAACATTTAAGTATTAAATTTTTAACTATTCAAGTACTAAAATAAAAAGGGGTGAATAAATTTTACTTTTATAGTACTTAAAGCAAGAATAATTAAGAAAAAAATTTCACTCTGTAAACATAATTTTTTCTTTTTAATAAAAAACAGACACAAAGTTAATAAACCAATGATATACTGGTTACAGTTATTTGCAATGCAGATGAAAGACAAAGGTTTACTATGTTCACAATATACATAAAAACATGACAATATAAAAAGGACCAACAATGATTAGGTGATTTATAACAGGCAAGATGGTCAAAGTCAATAACAATGAAGATATAACTAAAGTCATTTGCAGTCAAATATGGGCCTCAGTGCACATATATGTGCAAGTCTACAGAAAATGGGAATTTACATGAGCTTTTTGTTGGGGGATAAATTGATAGGTCCTTTTGAAGGGCCACCTGACTGTATGTATAAAATTTGAAGATAAACAAAAGTTTTAGTTCAGAAAATCCACACTGAGAAATACCTGTTAAGAAAATAATTTTAAAAATATAGATTTACAGAAAAATATTATAAAACAAAAAATATCTAAAATTATAAAAGTCAGGGTTAGGTTAAAGCACATTGCTATATACAAATACAATACACAGACACACACACTGGAATATGGCGTGGCCACCAGAAACTTAAACTAACATGTCCCCAATATACCCTTAGGGTCATACTCTAGGCTACATGTATAATACATTCCCATTAGGTATAAAAGAGACAGGTAGAGGAAACGGGAGAGAGACATGATTTTAATATGCAATGGCTGGAAATATATACACCAAAATCACAAAAATACTGGGCCTATCAATTAATTTCATCTTCTTTGTACTCATATATAAAATAGGCATATATTGATTTGTGGCTGGAAGATAAGGCTATTTATAAGTATTGTCTTATTTATTTAGACATGAAAACAGCAAATATGTTCTGTGCTCAGCTCATGGAAAGAGAGCAAATTGTGAAAATTATTTGCTGTCACAAAACTATCAAGAATCCTCAACAACCACAGTCAATTTGAGTTTCTTTAATAGAAACTTTTAATGAGTGGTCAAGTTATTCTGTACTAATGCAGCGTTACTCAGATGACTTTTTCAGATAATACTGAGATCATTTTAAATTTGGAAAACGCTTAAGGTGATATATTTCCTTATCATCAGAGATAAAAATAAAGACCCAAATATGAAATATTTAGCAATTCAAATATTAGAATAAAATGACGTGAACAAATTGTACTTTAGTAGTGCTCCAAGGCAAGAATTATGAAGAAATTCAGAAAACATTTCATTTCGTGGAGCGCCAGGGTGGCTCAGTGGGTTATGTGTCCAACTTTGCCTCAGTTCATGATCTCTCAGTTTGTTGAGTTCGAGCCCTGTGTCAGGCTCTGAAAGACTGCTTCAGATTCTGTGTCTCCCTCTCTCTCTTCTCCTTTCCCATTTATGCTCTGTCTCTGTCTCTCTCTCAAAAATGAATAAATGTTTAGGTTTGCTGGGGTGGCTCAGTTGATTAAGTGGCAGACTGTGACTCAGATCATCACAGTTCGTGGATTCGAGCCCCATGTCAGACTCTGTGCTGACAGCTCAGAGCCTGGAGCCTGCTTTGGATTCTGTGTCTTCCTCTCTTGCTGCCCCTCCACTGCTCACACTCTATCTCTTTCTGTCTCAAAAATAAATAAACATCAAAAATAAATAAATGAATGAATGAATAAATATTTAGAAAATTTTTAAAAAGATTTCATTTTGTAAACATGTTTTTCTTTTTGATAAAAAGAAACAAAAACAAAGTCAATAAGCAATGATATATTGGTAAAAGATATTCTCAGTGTAGAAGAGAGACAAAAGTTTAATATATGCATGATATAAATAGAAATATAACATTATAAAAAGACTCTTTGGATCCAATGCTCTCTGTGTGTTGAGAGGGCAGAAGAAGATGATTGTGTCTAAAATAGCGAGATAAAACAGTGGAGGGAGAGATTGTGTTCAGAGGGAGAGATTGTGTTCAGAGAGAGAGAGAGAGACATGTTCAGAATTTTAGAGAGATTTTGAAGCTGCACTAAAAAGTTTAGATTTTAAGTATAAGTATATTCCATTGAAAATTTGAGGCAGGAGAGTGACTTGACCCCCTAAACCCTGAAGAAAGATCACCCTTGCTCAGGAGGGAGGCTGGGCGGAGAGTATGGAGACATACAATTGCTGTTGGTATCAGAAAGGGGAAAAGGTGGGCTCTGGAAGGGCTGGAGAGGTGGAATGGAGAAAAGTCACCAAATTTGGGATATATTTTGGAAATGTAGCTGACAGGTCCTGCTTAGTGAAACAGTAATATTCAACTACCAAGTTTATGTGTTTTTCATTGAGGGATAGTTGACATGACGTTATATGAATTTCAGATGTACAACATAACTCAATATTTGCAAGTGTTGCAAAACAATCACCACAAGAAGTCTTGTTAACATCCGTCAACTTACATAGTTACAATTTTTTTATAATGAAAACTTTCACGATCCATTTTCTTACTACTTTAAAATATGCAATCCAGCATTATTAACTATAGTTGCTATGCTGTACATTACATTCTCATGACTTATTCATTTTACACCTGGTAATTTGTACCTTTTGACCTCTTGCTCCAATTTATTCACCTCCTAATCTCTTGGCTCAGATAACCATCAATCTGTTATCTAAATCTATGAGGTCAGTTTTTTGCCTTTTTTTTCTTAACTTTTATTTTAGATTCAACATGTCAATGAGATCATGCAGTATTTATCTTTTTCTGTCTGACTTATTTCATTCAGTGTAATATCACCAAGGTTTATATGTGTTTTTGTCAATGGCAAGATGTTATCCTTTTTTATGGCTGAATAATATCTTATTTTATATATATACATACACACACACACACACACACACACACAACATTTTCTTTATCTATTTATCATTTGAACACTTTCATTGCTTCCATGGCTTAAGTATTATAAATAATGCTGCACTTGGGAGTGCAGGTAATCTTTATGAGATACTGATTTTATTTCCTTCTGATAAATACCCAGAGGTAGAATTATGGGATCATATGGTAGTAGTCCTATTTTTAATTTTTTGACTAATCTCATACTGCTCCTCATAGTGGCTGCACCAATTTATATTTCCACCAAAAGTATACAAGAGTTCTCTTTTCTCCACATCCTTGCCAACACTTGTTTTTCCTTGTCTTTATTTTTTAATTTTTTTAACATTTTATTTATTTTTGAGACAGAGAGAGAGCACCAGCGGGAGAGGGACAGACAGAGAGGGAAACACAGAATCTGAAGCAGGCTCCAGGCTCTGAATTGTCAGCACAGAGTCCCATGCGTCCCAAACTCACTAACCATGAGATCATGGCCTGAGCCGAAGTGGGACAATCAACCGACTTAGCCACCCAGGTGCCCCTGCTTGTCTTTTTGATACTAGCCACTCTGACAGGTGTGAGGTGATATCTCATTGTGGTTTTGATTTGTATTTCCCTGGTGATTAGTGATGTTGAACACCTTTTCATATACCTATTGGCCATCTGTATGTTTCTTTTGAACAATGTCTATTCAGATCCTCCGCCCATTTTTTAATCATGTTGTTTGGTTTTGCTATTGATTTTTATTAGTTTATTTTATATTTTGGATACTAATTCCTTATAGATATGTAGCTTGAAAATATTTTCTCCCATTCTTCAGGCTGCCTTTTCATTTATTGATGGTTTTCTTCTCTGTGTAACCTACAGAATGGGAGAAAATGAAATGAATGTTGTCTGAGCAAAAAGGGTGTTGAAAATGTGAAGAAGATGATGAATAATGAAAATCTGGTATGGTAGAGAGGGGGCCCCAATAAGATCAGAAAACTATTGAAGTGATAATTTTAGAATAAGTGACCGGGAAGGATTGGATGTGATAGTCAGATAGGAGGTAGTATTCTCAGTTATGACAGGTCTGTTTTACAACCATATAGTAGGATTATTGAGGTAGATGGAAGAGAATGTCATTGAATCAAAGATACAAGGAAATAAAAGGCCATGGTATCAGATGGCTCATATTCCTGACTTTAAATGTAGCTAAGAATGATGAGGGCATCATTTGTGGATAGAGATACAGTAAACCAAGAACCAAAAATCATGACTGAATGAGGAATATGATAAGAAGAATGTGAGCTGGTGAGAACAACTGGGAAGGATATGGAGTGGGTTTATTTTATTCAACACTTTGCCTTTTGAAATATACGAGCTAGCTAGCATTAAATAAAAAGGGTTTGGCACAAAAACAGACACATAGACCAATGGAATAGAATAGAGAACCCATAACTGGGCCCACAAATGTACGGCCAATTAATTTTTGACAAAGCAGGAAAGAGTATCCGATGGAAAAAAGACTGCCTCTTTAGCAGGTGGTGCTGGGAGAACTGGACAGCAACATGCAGAAGAATGAAACTAGACCACTTTCTTACACCATACACAAAAATAAACTCAAAATGGCTGAAGGACCTGAATGTGAGACAGGACCATCAAAACCCTTGAGGAGAAAGTAGGAAACAACCTCCTTGAACTCAACCGCAGCAATTTCCTACTCAACACATCCCCAAAGGCAAGAGAAATGAAAGCAAAACTGAACTCTTGGGACCTCATCAAAATAAAAAGCTTCTGCACTGCAAAGGAAACAATCAAGACAACTAATAGGCAACTGACAGAATGGGAAAAGATAGTTGCAAATG
>NC_043708.1:54149242-54247939 GCF_006229205.1 Suricata suricatta | reverse complement strand
GAGATGGGCACCCTCCTACACTGTTGGTGGGAATGTAAACTGGTGCAGCCACTCTGGAAATCAGTGTGGAGGTTCCTCAGAAAACTATCCATAGAACTCCCTTATGACCCAGCAATAGCACTGCTAGGGATTTACCCAATGGATACAGAAGTGCTGATGCATAGGGCACATGTACCCCAATGTTCATAGCAGCACTGTCAACAATAGCCAAAACCTGGAAAGAGCCTAAATGTCCATCACCTGATGAATGGATCAAGAAGATGTGGTTTATATACACAATGGAGTACTACATGGCAATGAGACAGAATGAAATATGGCCATTTGTAGGAAAGTGGATGGACCTTGAGGGTGTCATGCTAAGCGAAATAAGTCAAGTGGAGAAGGACAGATACCATATGTTTGTCCTCATAGGTCTAACAGGAGAACAGGAGTACCTGGGGAGGGGAAAAGGGAAAGAGAGTTGGGGAGAGAGAGGGATACAAAACCTGGGAGTATTGAACACTGAAAATGAACTGAGGATTGAAGAGGAAGAGGGAGGGGAAAAAGAGATGGTGGTGATGGAGGAGGGCACTTGTGGGGAAGAATACTGGGTGTTAATATGGAAACCAATTTGACAATGAACTATTTAAAAAAAAAAAAGATATCAGGGAACCTACCACCTAGGACTGGTGAAATTTTGTTAAGGAAGGAAAAACTTGCAATGACCCTTCAAGGAAGTTGTTTGTAGTCTTGGGAGAATGAATGGAAATGGAGTAATGGAAAAGGAGGTGATTGAAGAAGGGCTGGCCCCTGGAAGAGAAGCTGGGTGAAGGAGGGCTCTAGATTTTCCTGTAGCTGGAGGTATTTAAAAACATTGTAGAACATAAGTCAGGCAAGGTATCTGTCATCTCCTGAATTGCTTAAATCAGTGTCAATGCCAATCACCCTCTAATCAGTCTCCCTGTACGACAAAGGTTGGAAGACTAAAGGCTATATTACCCAGGGAAATTTCAGCAGTTTGAGTATGTGTTTTAGATTCTGTCAATCAAATGGATTTGGGTGTGACTTGAATTTGGAACTGAGTTAAGGGGAGAAGGGCACAGGGAAGAAAGCCATCATCATTCTGCTGGTACAGATGATGACAGAGTCAAAATGCTTGTGCAGTTGGCTGTTCCCAGCTGCGACCTCTGGTTTTAGTGGAAATAGTACCAGCTTCTTTGGTGCCCAGGGAAGAAGCATTATTTTTGGAAGCATAGCTTAGAATCTACCTTTGTGTCCTGTCAGTGACTTTTTATTTAAAAAAAAATTTTTTTAGTGTTTTTATTTATTTTTGAGAGAGAGAGAGAGACAGTGCGAGTAGGGGAGGGTCAGAGAGAGAGGGAGACACAGAATCCGAAGACAGGCTCCAGGCTCTGAGCTAGCTGTCGGCACAGAGCCCAATGCGGGGCCTGAACCCACAAACTTGAGCTCATGACCCAAGCCGAAGTCGGACGCTTAACTGACTGAGCCACCCAGACACCCCTATCAGTGACTTTTTAAAAAGTCATTTCTATACCCAATGTGGGGCTCAAATTTACAACCCTGAGTTGAAGACTTGCATGCTCTACTGAGACAGGCAGGTGCCCCTCTCTCACTGATTTAAAAAAAACATTTAGTGTTTATTTTATTTTTGAGAGACAGAGAGACAGAATGAGCAGGGGAGGGGCAGAGAGAGGGAGACACGGAATTTGAAGAGGCTCCAGGCTCTGAGCTGTCAGCATAGAGCCTGACCCCAGGCTAGAACCCATGAACAGCAAGATCATGACCTGAGCCAAAGCTGGCGCTTAACTGACTGCACCCCATCTCAGTGATTTTTTAAACCATTACATATCCTATAATAAATGTCCTTTGCTTAAACTACCAGAGTGAATTCTTTTTTTTCCCAATGTAGATGATTCACCTGAGGTTGGGCAGCTGATCTATTATTATATTGGTTTGGGGACTTAAAAAGTATTAACTAGGATCAACAAATTTTCTTACAAGTTTTTTTTTGGGGGGGATAAGTCATTTATGAGAGACAATGTTACTTATAAAAGGTGAGCCTCATTCACTGGATAATTGGAGAGAGAGATAATCTTGAGCTGATTTATGGTGTGCGTGTGTGTATGCATGTGCGTGCATACTCAGGTATGCATATGTATCCAAAATATTGCTTAGTAGCTTAGAAATGCTTATAAAGTGACTCTTGATTGTGACATTGTTTTTCTGGAATCAGAAATTACCCTCACCAACATACTATCGATTATTTTTCCTATTCACCTTTCTGTTCTCAAGTAGACAGAGATGTTACTTGAAACAAGTCACTCATTAATTTCTGAGATATTTATGATAAAGCCTATGTGTGTGTCAGGCACTAGGCTAGGTGTTGGGAATCCAGGTAAGGAATGAACAGACAGGATCCTTGACTGCATGAAGCTTGCAGTCTGCTACAGAGGTAGATGCTAACAAAACATAGTAATTAAATATGAAGAGTATTATGAACAGGGAAGACTTGGTTTTAGGGAAGAACTTCAATAGGGAGATGTGGGCTCATGTAGGTGGTTCTTCTTAGGGAAATTTGCTGCCAACTGATTTGACAGGTGTAATAGTAGGTTTAACAATACATACGGTAGCCAACACAAATCTCAAAGGCTTGACAGAAAATGTATTTCTTGCTCCCATGAACCAAATGGAGGTCCATTGGCACTTTCCTCTCAGTGTGAACTCACACGTCCTTTCCTTTCTTCGCGTTGCTCTCTGGTTCTCTAGGGTCTCAGATTCCCCTGCTGCACTGACAGCATTCAGCTGCCCAAAGAACTGAGCCAATTTGAGGAAGATTGTGTATCTGATACTTAATAATTTCAGCCTAAAAGGGATTGCTCACATTCCAGAGAGTAGTCACATGGGCCTGGCCCTGCTGAGATACATGGGCGGGGTTGAAGGAGAGGCCTGTGGGAAACAGTCCTTGACAGACAAACTGCTTCCCAGCAAAGATTGTGACCTCTGCAAAAGAGGCAGACATTTACTAGTTTAGTAGCTAGTTGTCTCTGCCAGAGGAGCAGAAACAAACATACTTGCAGTTTTGAGAGAGAACTAGCTGCGTAAAAAGCTGACTTAGAGAACAGTATGACTGAAAGTGAACTGTTACTATTATTAACTTTAGTACCTTTGAGGAAATGCTGGGCTTAAATAGAGATTTTCACACTGCAAGTAGAAAATCTAAACCTTTATATTTGGGTCAGAGATTAAAGTGAACGGTAGGTATGATATGCTCTGAGAGCTAATGCCAGTGCTGTATGGAAGTAATCTCCTAGAATTTAACCCATGACCCATTCACAAACTTGAAATATTTAGGAGAATCCCAGGAGGTACAAAAAAAGTGAATTTGACACAAATTCTACTTCCGGTTATTGTATAATCTTCAAATTTAACCATTGTTATTGATATTTTTTGTGTTAAGATTCTAATACATGAAAAATCAATGTAAACAATGGAGAAAAAACTACAGCATTTGAATTGTTATAGAAGAATTGCAGGGCCCAAAACACTCAGTAGTAATACAAACAGACCTAGGGCAACAATTTTTGTCTTTTTTGCTTTTTAGAGTTTTTAAAATATTTCAGTGTTTCTAATGTTTTTAGAAAGCAGCCTGTGATAGCGTGATTTGTAATAAAAAATTCGCATATTTGGTCTTTGTCCCGTTTTTTTTTTTTTTTTTTTTTTGACACCAAGTTCCTAAAAACCTTGGAATTTCCAGAGGAGAGCAGCAAAGGTATCTCTTGTTATACTAATAAGGCGACTGTTAGACCCCCACCTGAAGAAGGCAGCTGGTTGCCAGGGGAACCAACATTTGATTGGAGAGTTGGAACTCTAAGTCCCACCCCTGAGCTCTGGGGAAGGGCGAGGGCCTGGAAGTTGAATCAACTGCCTGAGTCTGATGATTTAATCAATCTTGACTGACCACTGAAGCCTCCTTAAAAACCCAAACGGGCAGAGTTCAGAGAGTTTCCTTGGTGCGTGCTGGGGGAGTGGCCACCTGGAGACATGCTCCTGGCTCTTTCTCTCTCCCCTTCCCACTGCATCTCTTCCTCTGGTGGTTCCTGAGTTGTATCTTTCTCATAAACTGGCACACTAGTAAGTAAAATGTTTCTTTGAATTTTGGAGCTGCTCTAACAAGTTAGTTGAACCCAAGGAGGTTTTGGAACCTCTAATTTATAGGAGGTCAGTCTGAAGCAATGGTAACAACCTGGGCTTGTGACTGGGCATCTAGTGTGGGAGGGGGCAGCGGATAGTCCTGTATGTAGGACTGATGCTATCTCTGGGTAGACAGTATTAGATTTGAGTTGAATTGTAGGACACACCAACGGTGTTTGAAAATTGCTGGTTGGTGTGGGGAAGCCTTCACACACACATGTTGGGTCCAGGAACCCAAAAGATAACCTTTCTCCAACTATATTTGAAAAAAAAATTGACAGTATAGCTGAAAAAATACAGTACATTTCCAATAAATTTCCCCTAGGTTAGTAATATTTTGTCACATTAGTTCCTGCTTCCTGTTTCTTAGATAAATAGGTAGCAAGCTGGAGATACACGTGTTTTGCTGATCTAGATGAGCTATTGTAGTTATCATGACCCAAGACCTCTATGTACTTGAGCGTACCCCTCCAGTAAGAACCAGGACATTCCCCCTTATAAAAACAATACAGTTTGCAATGCAAGAAATATAACACAAATATGATACTCTTATCTAAAATATAGCTTGTATTCAAAGTTCTCCAATTGTCTAGTAATGTCATTTATAGCTAGCTTTCAACCTAATCTGGGATGCAGACAGGGATTATGCATTGCATTTAGTTACTGGGATGGCTTTCTCTGCCTTTAAAAATATTTTAATAGCATTGACAATTTTGAAGGGTCTAAGCTACTCCTTTGCAGAATATTTCTGAGCTCTGGTTTGTCTGGTTATTTCCTCATGATGAGATTCAAGTTGAATATTTGTCATAGGGTGTTGCATTGGGACACCTGTGATACTAGTTTCCCCCATTACTGGGGATGTCATGTGTCTATGTAGTTAACAGTGGTGTCTGACTTATTTCTCCACTGGAAAGCTCCTACCTTTTCCCTTTTGCCACTAATAAGTAATCAAAGAGGTGATATTTTAGGAATATGTAAAAATCCTGTTCCTTGACAACTTTTTATCCTATTGATGAACATTGACTAAAGTGTTAAAAGCTTGTGGCAAAGTGATGATTTCTACTTTGATTGTTCTTGTGTCACTCCTTCCCTACACACTACCTGTCTCTCTTGTTTTGTCCAGCCTGCCCTTCCTTCCTTTCCTTCCTTCCTTCCTTCTTCTCTTTCTTTCTGTGATTTTCACTGCAGATTCATAGATTCAATGTTTTATACCGACTGTGATCTCAGTTTACTTTTCTGCAATTCCATGAGGCAGACTGTGTGGTAGCGTCAACTGCATCTGAGACCTGTTGTGGCCTCAAGTGCCGCATGCCTGTCCTATGTAGAGTCGATGTGGGGACAGCACACAGAACAACGCCCTGTACGTGATAGTTACTAAGTGTATATATCTATAGATATATATCTATAGATATATATATATCTTTTTTACACAGCTTCTCAGTTTTCCAGTGTTTCCTTACTTTCTGGCACAAGAAGTTTTCTTTGTCATCTTCCTACAAGTCTTATTATCAGCTATGTCTCCAGGAATGCTAGTCCTTCTTAATAGGATCTGTGTTTAGAAACCAAGGTCTGGACATAAGGTTTAATGATGTCTTTTAAGAAAGCAGCCTTATAACAAGTAGAAAATAAAGTGAGGGCAGGGCATTCCTACAATACTGCTGTGGTAGTAGAATAGGTATTTTTAGATCACTGGAATTTATCTAGAGAGCAGTGTGTTCAGTGGCTAGGAGCGTGCACGCAGCCACATGTTTCACAGGTTTGTTGGTTTTTTTCACAAGCTACGCTTGATCTACATTTGTTACTTACTATTTTATCTCTGTATGCTTTTGCCTCTTCATCTCTAAAAGGAATGTAACAGGGGCACCTGGGTGGCTCAGTCGGCTGAGTATCCAGCCTCGACTCAGGTCATGATCTCGCGGTTCCTGGGTTTGAGCCCCACATTGGTCTCTGTGCGGACAGCCAGCTCAGAGCCTGGAGCCTGTCTTCAGATTCTGTGTTTCCCTCTTTCTCTGACCGCCCCCGCCCCCTCACGCTGTCTCTCTCTGTCTCTCAAAAATAAATAAAACATTAAAAAATAAATAAATAAAAGGAACGTAACCTAGAACCTACCTCATTGAATTGTGATTCCATTCTGTTGTTCAATGTGCTTTTATTAAACACTTACTATGTAACAGATTTAGCTGTGTACAGGACAGACAAAATCTGTCTCTGAAGCCTTCATTGTCATGGGGGGATAGACTCCCCTCCCCTCCAAAACAAACAGACAAACAATATATATGTGTATGTGCTGATGGGTTCCAAGGGAAAATGAAACTGGGTAAGGGTGGATAGTTTTGGGGGGAGCCTGCGATTTTATACAGACTGGTTGGAATGTGCTCACTGATAATATTTGAACAGAGACTTGAGGCAAGTTGAGCTCTAAATTATCATGCTAATACCTAGGACAGTTTTTCAGACAAGAAACTCCAAGTATACAACCCCTTAGAAAGGGGTTCCGGAATGCTTTAGGACAGGCAGCCATGGTAGTGGACCTGGGTCAGTAGGAGGCACAGTTAAGTGGCAGGGATGAGGCCAGGTCAGGGAGAGCCTTTTAGAAATTTGTAGAGACCTTTATTCTGCCTGGGGCATGATGGACAATTCGAAAGTTTTGAGAATAACATGACTTCATCAGATATGGTTTAAAGAGATTATTTTGAGTTGGTTAGAGAACAGACTTGATTAGGAAGAGAAAAAGTAGTTCTTGCAATGATCCTGCATTATCCTGCAGATAGGGTGGGGCAGATGGTGGGAGGTGGTCAGATTGTAGGTATATTTTGAAGCTGAAGACCACAAGATTTTTTAGGTTAGATGTAGAATGTAGAAGAATAAATGAAATCAAGGATGGCTTCATTATTTTGGCCATTGATTTTAGGGCGAGGAGAAAGATTACATAGATAATGTATGTAAAGGTTTTTCAAACAGGGCTAGGATGTGATAAGCAATCAATAAATATGAGCTTTTTATTATTTTTCAGGAGTGTCCGTCTTTTTTCCACTCCTTCCTTTATGCCTGTATGTTTGTTTTCAGGTTTCTGACTTCTGGATTTTAACTTGGCTGACCCGAGTTCTGTCTCTCTCAACTGCTCACCATCTAGCTATATAAATTTTAGTAATGCAGTAATCTTAGTGCCAATGCCTAGGACTGAAATCAGCATATAGTTCACTTACTATGTAGCTATGGGCAAATTACTAATCTCTCAATTTCATCTCCTATGAAATGAGGATAATGATATTTACCTCCCAAGGCTATTATGAAAATTAAAGAATATCTAGATTCAAAACTGAAAGTCACTACAAAGTATGAGTTATTGCAGTTTTTATTGTTGCCTACACTCTGAGAAGGCTCTTTATGCTAATCCTAGCCACTTAAAGGCATGAACGAAATGAATTTGAATGCATTAGTCATTCACACTGAGTTTTATTCTTGTTTGGTAATATTTGAATGTTTTTATTGGTGAGATTTGTTTTTTATATTTCTCAGTTTGGGATTTATTGAGACCTGAGCAGCTCTATTGAACCACTTTTAAAAAGATTTAATGAACCCAAATCTTTCACTCAGGATGAATATTGGACCCGGGAAGGGAGCGAGGCAGAAGGCAGTTTGGAATATATGTCAAGTCATTCAACTTAAGAGGGCTCCATACCTTAGTGTGTATTAGATACTGCCAGGGTACAGCGATGGAACCCTCCTGTGAGGATTTCAGTGCTCGGCAAATCTGGTGTGTAATAATTGGAACTTAAACAGCATTTCTCTTAAGTGGCTGAATGATGCCGAGCCTTGATCACTTATGCAAAAATTAAGGAAAGAACACCAAGGGACAGAGGGTGGCTTTTGTTCACCTCATTTCAGTTGTTAGGTTCTTACCGAGTCTGAAGTTGGGACAAAAAAGCCCTGGATGTTTGTCTTAAACCAGGTAGGAACACATAGCACCCCCACTGTTCATTATTTAATATGAGTTTGTGGCTCACGGGTATTTATTTCTTCATGTGGATTTATTTTAAACTAAAAATCCTCATTCCCTCACCCATGGAGTTATGCTTCTTAGCTTGATATAATTATTCCTAATTATTAGAAAAGGGAATTGAGGTCAAGAGAAACCAAATCACAGGGTCGTTTGCTTACTAAGTGGAAAGGCAGGAATAAAACCTTGTTTTCCAGTGGCTCATCTGTATCTCCGATCTACATTTCAGACCTATGTTTGCTTATGAAATCTTGGTCATTTAGGTATCAGAGCAGTCTGAATTAGCACACACACACACACAAAAAAGTGATATTGAGCTTTTGCATTTCTTTATAAAAGTTTTATGGAGAAGAAGTGAGGTTATATTTCAATTAAATTTTAAGCACAAGACAGATACAAAATAACATCACAATCTTGTTTTCAAAAGATGTTTGGGGATACTTATGTAATCTATTCAGTTAGCATGTACATTATGTATTTCACTTTTACCCTAAATGATGTAAGAGCAAATGGAAAATTATACTTGTCACCAGAATTACTTCTCTTGTCTGACCCATCTCCTCCATCTCAGGAGGATATCAGAAATGGAGCATTTTAGAATTAAATATAAAATAACTCTGTAAAAATAGTTACTGCATTTGGTAGGAAGCTCATAAGATAACTTAAAAAATTCCTTTGTAACTAAGATACAGATGGCTTTTAAAACCCTTTGATGTTTATGGCCATCTTCAAAATATGGGAAGAACATTTAAAGCCAATTAAAATATTTAAGTTTTAAAAAATTTTTTTTAACATTTATGTGTTTTTGAGAAACAGAGACAAAGCATGAGTGGGGGAGGGGCAGAGCGAGAGGAAGATACAGAATCCAAAGCAGGCTCCAGGCTCCGGGCTGTCAGCACAGAGCCCACTGGCAGGGCTTGAACTCGCAAACTGTAAAATCAAGACCTGAGCTAAAGTTGGATGCCTAACTGACTAAGCCACCCAGGCACCCCTAAAATAGTTAAGTAATTATAACTTGTTAGGCAATATTGTGATCACATGATGAAGCCAAATTTATATATATATTCATAGTCATTTTGGAAGCTTAGTTATAAAGGGAGTAGGTATGAAATAACTTGATAAGTCCCACCCCATCCCCTTCCTTTTCTTTGTCAAAAGCACCCTATGGAGTTGAGGAGTATTAAATATATTTGTCATCAGGAATATTCTTGTTTTACACAGAGAATAGGAATAGAAATTGTTTCATAAGGTGTAAGACTTTTTAAAATGATATTTGAACAAAACCTTGTAACCTATATCTACATTTTTTCAAGCTTTAAATAGTTTTTATGAATTAAGCAGAAATTTTATTTCTAAGGTCATCAAACACTGTTACAAACACAAATGAAGTGTCCTTTTAAAAGTGTTCCACATTAGGGGCGCCTGGGTGGCTCAGTCGGTTAAGCGTCGGGCTTCGGCTCAGGTCAGATCTCACGGTTCGTGGGTTCGAGCCCCGCATCGGGCTCTGTGCTGACAGCTAGCTCAGAGACTGGAGCCTGTTTCAGATTCTGTGTCTCCCTCTCTCTCTGACCCTCGCCTGCTCACACTGTCTCTCTCTGTCTCTCAAAAATAAATAAAAAGCCTTAAAAAAATTAAAAAAAAAAGTGTTCCACATTAAATCAAAGGCATGTCATCAAAGTAGGGGCACCTGGGCCTACAGGGTCCTACTTCTGCTCAGATCACGATCTTTGGTTTGAGCCCTATGTTGGGGCTTTGTGCTGACAGCTCAGAGCCTGGAGCCTGCTTCTGATTCTGTGTCTCCCTCTCCCTCTGCCCCTCTTCTCCTTGTGCTCTGTCTCTCTCTCTCTCTCAAAAATAAATAGACATTAAAAAAAATGGAAAGAAAAAAGAATGTATTTAGGTTGTAGTGTTTTTACATTATCTTGTTTTTAATCATTTGCAATGTTCTGAAGATCACATTTAAACATTTTTTAAAGACATGAAATAATGCATTTTTGTTTTTTTGTTTTTAAGTATAACCATAACTATAAACTAGAGGAGCTTAAGACAAAATCTAATTTGCTTCATACACAGACAGGATGAGGCAATCTAATCCAGAACACAATATGAATCTTTCCAAACAACTTTGCTAAAAATACAGCTCACATGTTTAGTGTTACAAATAAAGCTATCTTTTCATTTAGAAAAATCAAGACATCATTTGATTAATAAAACCTGGTCCCCCAGTTTTATACTTGCTTGTCTTTATTTAGAAACTACAAATTCATGAGGAAAAAACAGGTTTTGTTATGTTCTAAAGATCTTAGGAACAACAGATTACAAATACTCAATTTTTTAACAAACACAAATGTTTTCTTTCCCAACATGTAAGCATCCAGTAAATAAAACAAACATAATATTCCAGGTATAGAAATACTAGTAATTCATTTATGAAAGAGGTGTATTTTAGTATATATTTGGTGGGGGTAATGTAGAAAACATTGGAGCTCAAGAAAGAATTATTGAGAAGCCTTTAGGGCGAAAACGTGGTTTTATTAAAGCACAGGGACAGGACCTGTGGGCAGAAGGATATGCCCAGGGGTTGACTGTTGACTGATAACATACCTTCAAGTTGGGAGGGGGTCACGGACACCAGTAAGCCTCTAAGGAATTTTGGAAGCAAGGTTTCCAGGACCTTGAGGGGGCTAGCTATTTTTAAGATAAGATTATTTACTATTGTCTAGTAAAATATTAATCACGAGACCCTTCGGATGTATATTAGTGGGCCGTATGTTTGGAGGATGATTGTTAACATGTATCTGTGGCAGGGCGGTGGGTTGGAGATAAAGGAAGTTTCCAAACGGATTTTTATATGTTCAAGAAGACTTATAGGATCCTGGAAGTCTAGCTCCTGTCAAGCTAAGGTTGCCTTCTGCCCTTTGCAAAGCATCATCATCCCAACAGCTGAATTCCTAGAGGAATGTCACTCTGCCTGTTTCACGGACTTGTCACTGAGCTGTAGGCTGTAAGGAAATTTACTTTTCCATTTGCCTTAGTTTCCCACATCAGTAAAAGTTTTATTTGTCTTAAATATAAGAGCACTTTATGAAAGGAATCAGGCCATTATTATTTAATGTCTCCTAATCCCTAATCTGAGGAGAAACTCTGGTTTTGACTTTAGGATCAGGTGACAGGACAGGCCTGAAATATCTAAACGTTGTTTGGCTGGAGAAAAGTGTTCTCTTGCGACTTGGAGGCAGTCATTCATCACTGTACTTACAAGTCTTCCTCAGTGACCTTATTCCCTACAGTCTTTAGAATAAAGCACAGGGTCTGGGCTCCTGAAGGGGTTCCTTCCAGCTGGAGCACCCACCAGCAGGGCACTCTTGCAGGCATTCTGAATGCCATACTGTGTTGAAGCTCTGCAGCCACCTGCAGGACCTTGACCTCCAGGCTGGCCTGCAGCTGGAGCTGTTCCCCCTGGGCGCTGTGGGGTCGCTGGCCCTGGAAGCCGGAGGTGGCCGGCAGTGCCGGTGCCCTCATGACTTAATTATTACATTCCTCTGTAGTCCAATAACATGCAAATTACTGAACAAGCAACAATTTAATGTTGCTTTACCAATAATTAAAGGAACAAGATAGTTTCTTAAATCTTCTTTCTAAAAATAAATCATTATTTTTGGGGGTCCTGTGCTTAAAGAGTTAAGTCATGTCACAGGAATCTATAAATCATTTCAGACCTGATCCAGACAATAGCTGTTAGTATTCTACATTTGAATAAGACATTGGAAACACATTTGTCAGGGATATTTGACCTTGAGAAAATACCAGACTAATTTTCCAATGAACTGACATTTTGATTCATAGAATTATGAAGGGGAAAAAGGAACCTATAATTTTACTTGATATATTTCTGGGTAAGTATATGATTGGCACTTAGGCCATCTTCCTTTAATCACGACTTAATTAATACATACAACTTTGTTCAGAAAAAGTGGTGAATAAATATTCACTGATGCTTTGGTTATTCACTTTTTGCTCTCTGAAAGTAACCTCTAAAATCTGGTTTCTTTAAAACTGTTTTTTTTTTCAGTGCATCTCATGGAATTCATTTCTAATATATCAAAATTTTCTCATGTAAATGTAAGAATTTATATTGAACTTCATAAAAATTTTGTGTATGTAGCCAATGACAGATATTTGTCCTATTAAGAGATTAAATTACATGTACTTTTTTCAAAAAATTTTTAATATTTATTCATTTGTTTTGAGAGAGAGAGCATGCACGTAAAAGTGGCAGATGGGGTGGGGTGGGGGAGAGAAAGGGAGAGAGGTTTCCATGCTAACAGTGCAGAGCCTGATGCTGGGCTTGATCTTGAAGCTGTGAGACCATGACCTGAGCCAAAATCAAGTGTTGATTGGTTAACAGACTGAGCCATCCAGGCACCCCTAGCTTTTTCAAATTTTTAGCATAATTTTCCCAATACATTAATGCCTTAAAATTTTTCTCATTGTTTATCTTTCCTTTTAGAAAAGAAGGAAGATCTTTATTTATTATTAGTTTAATATTACCTATGACCTTGGATGTGAAATATTAATGGTCACTACATTTTAATATATGTAATTTTTGTTCAACCCATCAGATGATTTCTAATTACAGATTTTTGTTTTTTAATGTTTATTTTTGAGAGAGAGAGCATGTATGGAGGAGGGACAGAGAGAGAAGGAGACACAGAATTCAAAGTAGGCTCCAGAATTCTGAGCTGTCAACCCAGAGCCTGACATGGGGCTAAAACTCACAAACGGTGAGATCATGACCTGAGCGCAAGTCAGATGCTCAGCTGAGTGAGCCACCCAGGTGCCCTTCTAATGACAGATTTTAGGGTTAACACCAAATCATCTAATTCATCAAAACTGGTTGCACTTATTTCATTTCATTTTATTTTACACTTACTTATTAATTCATAATTCTCTTCCTTAATTGTTCTCCTCGCCTGCCTAGGTTTTTCTTAGTTTCTTAGCCCCCAGAACCACCTTAGAGTCTTTGGTCATCTCTCAGATTCTGTTCATTGCCTTTCTTTCTAGCCAGAACTATGCTAGATAAAAATTTTGAACATTTGCAAAGCACTACTTATATGCTGGATTATAATTGTATCCTGGCCCACAGCCTTGATTCTCCCACTCCTAAAGTCAGAAAACATGCTGTTTTAGTCCACATGACTGTGTAAGGATTTTCTCTGCATGTTCAGAAGATTGGCTTGCATAAGACATTAGAGGATTTATTTATCCTTTTGTTCTAGATATTGGAGCAATTTGTTTGTCATGCTTTCCTTTGTGTAACTACTTAGATTATGTGGATCAGTGGTACTCCAATGGTAGGTAGGTCACCTGGAGTGCTTGTAGTGATACTTATTCTTGGCCAAACATTCTGATTCAGTAGGTAGTGAGTGTTACCTGGGAAATTCTAGTTCTAAGCAGAAACCTCAGTAATTCTGGTCCATGTGGTCCATGGATTATACGCTTTAATAAAAAGTGATATTTCTCTTATGAACTACTTAGGGTAAGAAATTAAAGAAGTTAGGATACTTTGGCCAACTCCATTACTTTTTTCTACGTAATAGCAACAATAAGAATAGTTCTAGCCCTGATTTTGGATTTGTTGCATTTATATCTCTCACATCCTTATATGACTTGAAATTACTACTCATTCATTTCTATAAGACACAAAAGACCCCAATTTCAGATGGCTTAGAGGAAATTTTACTTGCAAGCATATCAGTAGTTCTTCCAAATTATTAAAACTAAGAGAATGTTTTACAGATAGAAGATACATATTGTAGATAATTTATTCTAATCCTCTGCTTCTAAATAAAAAAAATCTAGTCTTTTTAAAGCTTTTCTAAATTAAACATAAGCTAGTTATTGGTATCATCACTAGGAGACAGGTCTCTTCAATCTCAGTAGGAACTCTTCTCACTGACTGGAACCCTTCCCAATATTTTGTTTTATTTACTGATTTCTAAAGTTTATTTATTTATCGAGAGAGAGTGAGAGAGAGCACATACACTCATGAACAGGAGAGGGGCAGAGAGAGTGGGAAAGAAAGGATCCTAAACAGGCTCCATGCTGTCAGCCTAGAGCCCAATCTGAGGATCAAACTCACAAACTCAGGTGCCTCTGAAGCAATATTTAAAAATTTTTATTATTTATGAGAATCACCTGAAGTACCTATCAAAATTGATATTTCTGGGCTCACCCTTAGAAATCTTGTTTTGGTAAGTAGGGAGCATAAGAAACTTTTTTTTTTTTTTGTAAATGTTTGTTCATTGATTTTGAGAGAAACAGCATGGACAGAGGGCAGAGGGAGAGAGATAGAGAGAGAATCCCAAGCAGGCTCCACACTGTCAGCGCAGAGACCCCGTGTGGGGTTCAAACTAATGAACAGTGACATCATGATCTGAGCCTAAACTGAAAGTCAGAGGCTTAATCAATTGAACCACCCTGGTGTCTCAGTAAAGTATCTTTTTCACCGTCATCTAGGGAGATTTGAGTATAAGTGGTTCAAGGGTCACATTATGTGAAATAGTGTGATATCCTGCTGAAAGGGTTGGAGAGTTAAGTAAATAAAACATAACTGGCCTTAATTAGTTAAGGAAAGTCATTCAACTCGGCTCCACACCAGGCCCTGGGTTAATAGATACAGTCCTTACCCATCAAGAAACCCCCTGGTTAGAGGTGGTGGTGACAATTAGGCAAATGAACCACCTACAGAGTGTTAGATGATATGGAGCAAGGGGAAAGGAGTGTCAGGTCATCAGGAAAAATACTTAGAGAAGGTGACCTTGAAGTGGGGAGTAGACTGTGACCTAGGGTTGTCAGGCAATGAGTGTAGTGTGGGGGTGGGGGTGGGGACCATAAACAACAAAAACTTTGTGATGAGGGAAAGCATGACACATAGGATTGTTACAGGAGATAATGTATGTGCTTAGCACGCATCATAAACACTCAGGAAATACTTGTCATTATTTATATTTAACAGTAGACTAAGGCTATGAGAAATTGGAGAGAATTCCATGAAAGACATTGATTTGAGAGGGCCTGAGGCCACTGAGGCTTTATATCAAATAGTGAACAAATACTTAGGGTGGATGCTACTGTGTATAGCTCATTCTTATGAATTCACTAATAAATTATTTGTGGGAAGGCCAGCAATTTTTCAGGACCTGGGCCTTGAGCAGCTAGGCAGATGAAATTTCAAGGTGATATCCTAAAGAGGATCAAAGATTGCAAAAAGGTCAGATGTGAATAAGAGCTGAAGTGTCTCCAACAGATATGGTTGTTAGCTATTCATGACATGATTCTGATGTAGGTGGTTAGGAATAGTTTAAAAATGCTGATAAATATTCACATGCCTGCCTTCCAGTTTGGGACTATTAAATTAGAATCTCTGGGGTGTATGGCTTAAAGCTCTTGATTAAAAAAATATCTGGGAGATTATTTTGCACACTAGAGTTTGAGAACCAGTGAACTAGAGAAATGTATTTCAGTATGTGGCAGGAGCACAACTGAAAAGATTTAATGGGTATACAGGAGAGGAAGTGGAGATAAAGCAAGTGAGATAAGATTTGTTATGAAAGCAAGGCAGGAGATAGGAAAGAATTAGATCAAAGGAGGATTTTGCTTTTATCCTTTGAAGTCACACAAACCATGGGGAGTACTTAAGTATGTTCTATTCTGATCGGAGAGTTCAGAAGATACTCTGGGATCATTTACTTACTACCAAATAACCAGTTTTTATTTGAGTTCTGAGGCTGACGCTGTAGGTTTTTATTAATTTGTCAACACAGTGATCTAACTTACCCAAAAGTTAAACATTTAGGAATCTTCAAATTTGAAGCACATTCCCCAAAAAAAGACTTAGTAAAGAGGACTTCTGAACTGCTGGTGGTTAAGTGGATTGTTGAACATCACAGAGCTAGCATGTGAGAAGGGCAGAACTGCATTTTAAGCTGTCACCTCATTCATTTTAATAAAAAGCTTTTAGGTTCTCACAGAGAGGCAGCTTAACACCTCATTTTTAAAGCTAGTTTATGTATGTATGTATGTAATCCCAACATGTAAGCCCCAAAATGAGGCTTGAACTTCTGACCCCAAGATGAAGAGTTGCAAGCTCTTCCCACTAAACCAGCCAGGAACCCCTTAACACGTCATTCTTAAGCGTTTATCCCATGCTTTTACTTCTAATACTAGCATAATTTTTATGCAGATAGCATTAAACCCTTTAGCTGTCTTCTATGCTAAATACCAAGTAATCATATTTGTCTGCAAAAACTGTCAGGGAGTTATGATACATACTTCACTTCTGCTTTCTAAATCTTGTGGAATTCCAACTCTTGGTTAACTCTAACCTAGGCAATTCAAAGAAGGAAATTCTGGGAAACTAGGTCCCAGCTTAACCAAGCTGCCACAGCACAATCACCCCACTACTTGTATTGCCAACTGTCTTCTTTGTACTTAGGAGTCGTGGTGGTTCCACATATGTTATGAAGTTGTGCCTTGGTAACAGCAGAAGGGATGGCATGTGAATCAGAAGTCAGTCTCTACTACTCTTCCTATTCTCCACTTCATCTTACGTCAAAGAGATAGCATTTATTGACTATGATCTGTATGAACTGTGGGAATTGTTTACCCACATTTTCTTAGAAACATGAGAGCTAGAGTAACATTATCATTCTCTTCTAACAGATGAGAGAGCTGAGGTTAATGGACGTTGAGTAATTTACCAAAATTACAAGAGCTTTCTTTTAAAAAATATATTACTCATAGTTTGTTAGACTACGGAGTTTAGTCAAACCACTGTACTATGGAGAGAAAAACTAGGATTTCATTATTAGTTTGAATAATGGTAAGAAGAATGGCCAGAGTTCAGGAAGGTGTTTATACTTCTTCCTGTTTGGAGAGGATTCACTTGCATCCCTTGATGTAAATAGGAGAGGTTGACAGAAAGGCCAACCAGAAGATTGCAGTTCAACAAAGCAGAGAGCCTAGACAGAAATAACTGAAAGGAGGTATTGGTATTGGTATTGGTATTGGTATTGGTATTGGTATTGGTATTGGTATTGGTAGGCGAGAGCCTCCTCACTTCTAATCTACTCTGAATCCTTTGTATATCTATAGACAGAGAGGGAAGAGTACCTAGAAATATCTAGTTCTCAGAGAAAAATAAGAATAAGGAAGGATCAATTGAATTGAGTCTAATTTTCCTCTCAGAAAACATTACTCATATGTAAAACAACTACTCATAAGAATTATTCCATTCTTCATTTTCTAGCATAACCTGACTACCCATTTTAGTTGTGCATTGATAGCCTAGTAGGAATCTGGCAGAGAGTTTGTTTGTTCTTATGTGCTCTGTAAGCTGGTCTCTATGCAAACAAAGCAGGACCTGGAGCCATGAACTTGGGATTTGAGAATGTGGTAAGAGTTACTAGTTTTAGGGAGAAAAAAGGTAAATTATACCTGTCCAGTCTACTTTATACAGGGATTATACTTAAATGTCAAGACAAGCTGATATAAAAATCAAATATGTTATTCTTTGAAAATGAAAAATATCTCATGGGAGGGATACAGTTTTATTAATATATACACTAAACACCAAAAATAGGTTTACTTTAGATTGGAATTGTTCATATGTTCACAGTAGCAATCATGATAAAATATTTTCCATTATTTCTTTCCTCCCTTTTTATCCTACTTAATAGTCCTGTGCGTTATGACATTGGGAAAATATCCTCATGTTTCTCACCTTCCATCATTCCTGGAAACATAACTACAAAATTAAGCTCTCCTGACAAGTGTTTGCAAATCATTTGTAGAGCATACATGGGAATTAAAGTTACAGTAATATTCTCTCCCACAGGCAGTTGTTAAGTTTTATGTGAGTGCTGTTACCCTTTTAGGTTTATTTATGTATTTATTTATTTTTATTGAAGCATAGTTGACACACAGTGTTTCAGGTGTACAACAGTGATTTGACAAGTTTACATGCTATTTCTAAAAAAATTTTTTTAATTGTTTATTTATTTTTGGGAGAGAGAGAGCGAGCGAGCGAGCATGGGTGGAGGAGGGGCAGAGAATGAGGCAGACACAGAATCTGAAATAGGCTTCAGGCTCTGAGCTGTCAGCACAGAGCTCAACACAGGGCCTGAACTCATGAATTGTGGGATCATGACCTGCGCTGAAGTTGGATGCTCAACTGACTGAGCCACCCAGGCACCAGTACATCATATTTTTTAGATAAATTTTAAAACGGTGTCAAAGGTAGCTAATAAGTAAACTGTATTTAAAAATGCAAAACATATGCTGCTTCTGTAACTGTGAAAGATAATAGCATACCAGAACATTGTTTAATGCAATTTTCAGTTATTTGTGCCAATATTTTGTATCTTTTTCCTAGTGGCAATTTTTCTTGGTGGTATTTACTACCAAGATTAATGAGTTTGACTTTCACTAGCTTGAGAGCTAAGTAAATAAATTCTTAATTTACTTGGGATGTCTTGGCATTCAGATTCTGGAATTCCTTCTTTAATCCAATGACATTAAAAAAACCACTTAGGAATAATTATACGATGTATATTCAATCTCAGAAGAATTGTTTTTCTACTCTGAGATAGAATCCAATCAGAAAGAATTTTTTTATAATTTTTTTTACTGTTTTATTTTTGATACAAAGAGAGACAGAGTATGAGAGGGGGAGGGGCAGAGAGAGAAGGAGATAGAGAACCAGAAGCAGGCTCCAGGCTCTGAGCTAGCTGTCAGCACAGAGCCTGATGCGGGGCTCGAACCCATGAACGTGAGATCTGGCCTGAGCCGAAGTCGGAGGCCCAACCGACTGAGCCACCCAGGTGCCCCAGAAAGAATTTTTAAAAGACTTTCTCCTAACGTGTTCATATTGATTGAATTGAGATATGGTCCACATAAATCAATACATGAGAAGACAAGTTGTGTGTGATGACAGTAATTCTATCTGCAGGGTAACTGCCAAATGTCTGGGTACCAATGATTGTATTTCAGCTCACTGGTCAGCACATGATAATTTGTCAGTAAGCCATGTTGCTTTTTCTGGCTTACAAATAATACTTATTTTTCTCAAAATATACATTTTGCTTACTATATTAATATTATTATATTACATATGTAACATATATATTAGATATCAAGACTAGAAAGGTTGAAAATGCCTATTTTTAAGTTTGACTTCCTTTTCTGATGTTTTCGAGAATGGGTGATCTCAGAAGCTACATGCTCTCTGGTTTCCAATATTGTTTTATGCAGGACGGTGCCTGTGGCAGGTGTAAGACAATGATATGCTCCTGCCCCTACTGAGATGTTCTGGAACAGGGACATTTTTGCTGACCAAGGCTAAGGAAACCCGAGGGAAGTAGAGCACCTGATTACATTAAGAATTTCTATAAAGGGCTATCAAAGGAAGGGGTAAGAAGCAGCATTCAGAGAACCCTGTATTTGGGTGGGACATAGAAGTCTCTAATGGAGCCTCCATTCCGGTGCAGGAAAGCCCAGCTGGGCATTTTCTCCCATCACTTACTCATTTCTTGGATTGACAGTGTTAATTATTAGTTAGTGAATCACATTTTACATAAATAAGAAATGATAACCTCAGAGTACTCAAAAAACAACCATATTCAGATCAAGGGCAACTAAACTTTACTATCATAGGATCTTGCTTAGTTTCTTACCTCTTTTAGCTCTGAAATTGTTAGTATAATCATGAAATTTCTATTTTTAGAAACCAGGAATGCGATGAAGCTGAGTTATCCTTCAACAAGAGAATAGCGGTTCTTTAAAAAATGCCCGTTATGCCTGGATGGCTCAGTCGGTTAAGCTTCCAGCTTCGGCTCAGGTCATGAACTCAGGGTTCGTGGGTTCGAGCCCCGTGTCAGGCTCTGTGATGACAGCTAGTTCAGAGCCTGGAGCCTGTCTTCTGATTCTGTACCTCCCTCTCTCTCTGACCCCCTGCTGCTCACGCTGTCTTTCTCTGTCTCTCAAAAATAAATAAAAAACATTTTAAAAAAACTTAGAAAAATGTACATTGCAGCTTTAAGGTCTACAATTGATACCCACTATTCATTTAAATTACAAATTACATTTTTTATAATATATATGTCCATTTCTATTTGGAAACGTAAATGCAACTCTGATACCATGTTAAATTTATTTTTACTTCTCTTATATCCCATTGTGACAGAATGTTTCATATAATTTAAGTTACCAACTTTGTTATCAAGGCATATTTTGCATCAGTATTCCATACGTTTGGGTGTATATTAATTTATGAGTATTTTCTTTTAATCACAGAGATTTCTTCAGAGACCATTTCTCCAAATTTATCCACATTCTGTTTTGTTCACTTAGGGCAAATCTGTATTACTAACAGTAATAGAAAGATGCTAAGAAGTCACATATTCTAAGAGTTTTTAAATTATGTTTTCTGGATATCTCTAGGTGCCTTTGAAAGAAAATTGACCAGTGATGTGTTTAATCTGTGCTTGTCTTCTTTTGTCAGCACCCTGAGTAATAATTGTGGTTACAAGGCATTGAAGTTTATGAGTAGTTTACTTTTTTTTTTTTTTTTGGTTGGGGAAGGTCAGAGTGCAATAATTTTATTATGTGATTATCATGATATTGGAAATGTATCTGGGTTGTAGAAGACATTCTTTGCAAAACTTCATGATTGTAATTTTGGGCCATTGAAGAAATATTTGAAATCAGTTTGCACAGAAGAGCTTTAGAATTTTAAAAATCTCAAAATTCTAGCCATAGGGGAAAATACTTGTTTTATCCCCATTTTTCAGAAATGAAAACTGATGTGGAACATGTTTAAAGTATGCTGTGCTGGACCACATTAATCAACAAAGATGATCTATTTTAGTAGTTAGTTTTCCTAATGAATACTTTAAATGAGATATACTTCTGTGAATGGCCAAGTGAATCATGCAATAGAATTTGCATTTTTTCTCCTGTGTAGTTTCTCAAGACTCTTTTTAACTAGGGAGCATGCATGTTTGTGAAGGAAAAATGCAAGCTAGAGGAATTAATTTGCAGCTAATGGAAGTGTTTTTTTATAGTTGGATTTCATCCTTTTTTAAAAAAATTTTTAATGTTTTATTTTTGGGACAGAGAGAGAGAGAGACAGCGTGAGCAGGGAAGGGTCAGAGAGAGAGGGAGACACAGAATCCAAAGACAGACCCCAGACTCTGAGCTAGCTGTCCCAAAGCACAAAGCCCTGAAGCACAAAGCCAGATGCGGGGCTTGAACTCAGGAACCCTGAGATCGTGACCTGAACCGAAGTCGGACACTTAACTGACTGAGCCACCCAGGCACCCCGGATTTCATTCCTGTAAAGTTTCAGTTTTGTGGTTTAGGAATTGTTCAGCTAAGGGACGAAAAAAAAAGGCCAGGAAAATTTTTAACTTCTATTAGTAGCTTTCCGTGGGGTAGGAGTTTCTTTGCAAGGGCTTGTCAGCCATTACTTCTGGAGTTTGTGAGTAGTAAGGATCCAGGGAAACAGAACATATTCGACTATTAGTTTAGACCAGAATGATGATAGGGCTTTAATATGCAATGCTGGCTGTCACTCACTCCTTGTTTTTTCTCCTGACTCTATATTCCCAAATTTCATGGTTATACATACATGCTGTCCACGTTAGGGTTGGAGTCAGTTCATTCTAAACTTTGATGTAAAACAATAATAGAGAATAAAATCACCCTATATTTAGCCAGGGGGATATTTGGTAAAGTTGATATACTCTAGTACTGCTGTTAATATAAGTTACTATGTGTGCTATTTAACACTTGAAATGTGGCTTGTGTGATGGAAGAACTAAATACTCAATTATGTTGAATTTTAGTTAATTTAAATTTAAATAGCCCCATGTGGATGACCACCACTGGATGTGTGTAGCTCTAGAAGTGGCTACCAAATGTCCATGCCTCTGAGCCTCTCCTGAATATGTGGCGTGCTGGTTCTTTCTTAGGGCTCATTGACACCTGCCTCATTGACAAATGTGAGCATTCTGCTTTCCTAGTGTGGGCCCAGCCTGCATGGCTAGATCTCTATCTATCAAATCCCTTGGTTCACAGACATCTTCTGGTCGTCCCTGGTGGCCTGTTTGCTTTCTCTGACAACTACTGAGCATTCCTTCTGTCAGTTGTAGTCATTTACAATTGGTGATTTTCAATTCTTGGACATATAAGCTCCTTTCAGTAATGTGCAGTGGACATCTTGGCTGTGCTCATTAGGGCTCCATAGCTAGTTTCTGCAGCTGTCATAGATCCCTGCATGCCCAATATGGTGACGAAGCTGTTGTGTTTCATTTTGTTGCTGCGCAGCTGGATCATTGAGCAAGTTTTTTCATCATTGTGCCCTAACTTCCTTATAAAATGGAGAAAATACCCTTATCTAGCTCATTTGGTTACTTGAGGAATAAAGGAGTTAATATAAGAGAGGGGCTTTGAATGGTGCTTGGCTATAGGATTGTTGTATAATCACCATTAGTAACAGTACTTCAGTGGTTTACTTTGGATGCTCTGATTCAAACTATTTTCATTTAGCTCTTCATTTTTATTGTATGTGAGAATATTACAAAAATGCATTCTTTTATTTTTTTTTTGTATGTTAGCCTGAAAACTTTGTAGGAGGGGCTTAAGAAAGTGACTATATGACACAGTTAACTCCAAGAACTTGAAATTTTCATTCAATGTTCAGTTTTCACCCAAAGTTCTCTCATCTGTGACCTTGGGCCATTAAATATGTGTGTGTTTGCTTTTTCTCTCCTATCTCACATTACTGCCTAGTTTAATAAATCCTCGGTCAATAGGAACTTCTTAGAAGGTAGTTTAAAAAACATTAATTATTAATTACATAGGCCCTTTTGAGTTTTACTGCTACCTAAAAAGCTTTAGAATTTTTCCATGCAGAATCCTCTTCCCAAGACCAAGATAACTTTTCAAATAACTTGTTAAAGAATCATATTACACTTATTCATTAGAATTAGTGTCTCTCGGGTTTGAAAAAAATTTTTAATAATTGGTGTCTTTACGAGATACTAGGCAGAGTTTACATAAGAATCTGATTTCCTGAAGAATAACCAAGCCAAGGATACTGTGTTCTTATCTTCATTCAGAGACACTTACTTTATCGGTTGACTTTAGCTCTGGCTTCTATTCTTCAAACATTTAAATTACATATACATATAAACATACATGTATATTTACATGTATATCTTGGTAATTGCTTGTTGTTTTCAAGCGTCTGTGCCCTGTAGAAGAGAAGAAAAAAGTGGAAAATCAAGATGAATAATCTTGGCAGCTATGTAGTAGAAATATATAATTTTGTTTACTGAGACAAATAACTAGTTTGTAAGCAGTGTTGTGAGAAATGGTTAGCCAACTAGCAGAAAACAAGACAAGACAAAACAAAACAAAACAGGAAACCATTTTCCAAGATGAAAAAATAAAACATTTATGTATAAAATATGAACTCGTAGTAATATAAGAAGAGAACTTGAGAAAATTTTTCATCTTACAATGGAGCAATGCTTCATAATCATAACTCCTAGTCTGGAGCCCATGGAAGGAAGAATGTTTACATTACAAAAATCAGTTACATTACAATAAGATCTGTATTATAAAGATACAAAAATGAAATACATAGGCTGGGAAAACTATTTGCAATTTATATCACAGGAATGTGCTAATATGGCTAAGATTTTCTAGAAATCAAGAATAAGACAAAAATTAAACCAATTCAAAAAGGGCAGACATTTAATAAAAGATTATAATGAAATGGTTCTTGTATATTAGGAATGATGTCTTAATCCTAACCCTAATGTCCATGAGAGTCCTATAGAAATTCAAATTAAAGCAACATTGATATAACTTTTTAGTCTCTTGAATTGATGAACATCTGTAAGCTTGTGAACTCATACTACTGGGTTGTCACTAGTAGCAAAATAACACCCTCACGTGTTGCTTGTGAGAATATAAACAGTATATCTCCTATGTTGGACATTTTTGCAAGATCTATAAATATTAAAACTCTATGCATATTTTAACCCAGACATCTTTTTCTCCCATGAATTTATTACTGGTTCTATGGTTTAATATTCATGAAATAAAATTTGTATAAAAATTAAACTGTTGTGTGCCTGGCTGGCTCATTCAGTAGAGCATGTGACTCTTGATCTTAGGGTCATGAGTTGGAGCCCCACATTGGGGGCATAGTTTACTTAAAACAACACACCCACACACACACCCACACACCCAAAGCATTACAAATTTTATACTGTAGTAGTATTATAATAGTAGAAACAACTTAAATTTTCATAGTATTTGTTAAATGAATTAAGGTAGGTCCATACAATGGAAAATTCTCCAACTCTAATAATTAAAAAGAAGAAGAAGAAAGAAGAAGAAGAAGAAGAAGTAGTTGTTTCCTATACAGAGATATGAAAGACAGCCAAGTGTAATGTTAAATTAAAGAATCAAGACATTGTGGGAGCTCTTTCCTTTCTCTCTCCCAGCCATTTTGACAGCTGCTCTTGGTTGGGGCTGTCCTGCCCCTAAGGCAGGAGGGAGAGGTGGCTGCAAAGAAGAAAAAGTCAATGGGTTCAATCAATTCTAGGCTCCAACTCGTTATGAAAAGTGGAAAGATCTACTGGAGTACAAGCAGACTCTGCAAATGATCAGACATGGTAAAGCAAAACTATTTATCCTTGCTAACAACTACCCAGCCTTCAGGAAATCTGAAATAAAATAGTCCACTAAGTTGGCCCAAACTGGTGTCACTATGTGGCAATAATATTGATTTGGACACAGTATGTGGGAAACACTACAGAGTGTGCTCATTGCCTCTGATTGATCTAGGTGACTCTGATATCATTAGAAGCATGTCAGAACAAACTGGTTAAAAGCAAATCATGCAAAGTTTTTCTTTAATGAAACTGGGTGGACCTTCTTTAAAAAAGAAAGAATCAAGTTACTTTGTGTTATGTGAAGTAAATAGCATAATGCAAAAACACAGCACAATAAAAATATGTACTTCTATATTCATATTTATATAAACCTCTGGAAGAATGCATATTATTGGAAGTGTCATATGGGAACTGGATGTATGAACATAGGGATTAGAAATAACCTTTTTATTGTTTTATTTTCTGTTTTTGATTTATGAATAGCATATATTACATATTCAAAAATCCATATAAGTTGAATTTAAAATGTTAGGGGAAGTATCCCTTTGAGAAACTCAAATTATACTTCTATAACATGTTTCAAACCATCTGTAACAATATTAATTTCATTTATTATTTTGGCATAGTGGATTTTGGGGCCTCTGAAGCTCATTGTTTCAGATTTCATATTTGGTTATATTTCGTTAAGTTAGAAAGTCATAATTCCTCACTGGAATAGTCCTGAAATTTGTATCATTTTTATTTCAGCCAATAGCAAAACAAGACCTAGGGAGACTATATTTGCATAATGTCAGAAAGCATGGCTGTGGGAGAAATGGACTAAAATTTCTATTTTCTAACTCTCAGCCAGTATTCCTTCAATGATGATGAATTCTATTACATTGCACTATCATTTCTTATATGTTCTATTTTAGTTTTAAAAGCTTCTATTTTATTATTTTGTAAAAACCTTGAGCTGCTTTTTCAAGGACAAAATGTTAGCAAAATGGAACATGAGAATTACGAACTAAAAATATTAATATCTATTTTTCTTTTATTTTATTATTAGTCTGTTAAGATTGTCCTTTGCTACAAAGGGAATTCATTTTCTAATATGAGAATACTTTAAAATATGTCTAGAATATTCTACAAAGTTATATAAAGAGATTTCTATTATCAAGAAATTTTATAATTTAAAGAGGAATCAAGTTCTTATACAATAATTGTCTGAAATGAGAATTTGGACTTTCTTTTCTGAAGTCTAAAAATTATCTTAATGGGAAACTAATAAGTATTTTAGCCAGAAATGAAGGACAACTAGCCTTTTCCTCTTTAAAGTATCTTTTCCCCACTTCTAACATCTTTTATTTGCTGCTCTTACGTCTTGGATGCCAGATGCGTTAGCTCGTCTTCTGTATTTGTTCATCCTTGCCTCTCTTGAGGCAGTTAATCCTTGTTTCTTTCACGCCAGTACCACTTTTGACAATCCACCTCTCTTCAAACAAGATTGTTAAATAAATCTTTCTAAAGCACCACCTTCTGGCATCACTTCCAAGCCCAAAGAAGCTCCAATATCTCACAACATGTTCAAGAGAGAGAAAATACCTCAGACTCCTATCTTGGTTCCAAATCTATTTATTGAGCATCTAGCCATGTTGCAAGGTGTACAGAGACTTATTTCCTCTCTTCCCTATATTACTCTTTCTGAAGAACAGAGGTTTAATTCATTTTCAAGTTCTGGTTCTCATAGGTAAGCAAGGGCAAGTACCCTTCCTCTAGATGCCACGGTCTCCTTATTTGTGAAATCGGGATGATGAAGTATACTTATATTACCATTGTTAGGATCGAATGAGGTTGATACATGTGATATGCTTTAGAAATGTGTTTGGTATAGAGTAACCATTCTACAAATATTCACTATTTTTATTCCTTTCCTCATTGAAGAGTCAGGGTTGTGTTCAACTTCTCCCTTAGGTATATCCATTTCTTGTGCTTAAGATTCTATTCCTCCTCATCTCTACTTAGTCAAATTCTGTCCTTCCTTCAGATCACCGTTTAAGTGTCTTCTTTCAGATACTGATATCTCTGTGCACTTCAGCCAGACACCTAATAGCACTAGACTGCAAATTTCACTTAGCTCTTAATCAAATACTACTAAGGAGTAGAGATCATGTTTTATTTGATTCTATCAATGCCTTGGTGCTCAGACTTTTTTCACAAAGAGACAGAATCAATAAACAGCAAATTTCTTATATGTTATGTATATACATCTTCTGGACCCAACTTGAAAAAAAATTATGACCTTTAGTCTTTTCATCATATTGGCAATCCACGTGTCCTTCTAATTTTATGTGATACTCATTGGTTGTTCTTTGAATATAGGAATCCTGACACTGGGATTTGTGAATGGGCTCAGAAGGGTAGCAAGGCCTCTGAATATGTGTATTTTCTCCAGGCTAAGTGGTAGGCCCATAAAAAATACTAGGAACCATTCTTAATGATTTATTGTTTTTATCCATATTTGTTAAGTAGTAACCAAATTAATAATATTCAAATTGATCAATAATGTTATATAAGTATATCTTATCATTTGCTTAAGCTTCCATGTTTTCAATGCAAGATCTACTCCACTCTAAGAATTAAGTATATGAGATTATTATGATTCTATTTTTATTGTTTTTAATAGATAAAAATTTAAGGAATAATTCATTTTCCCCCCACAATTGACCAAGTGAAATTAATGCTTTTAAAAAATGAACGGTGGAAGGTGTGTCTGGCTGGGTCAGTTGGTAGAGCATCTGACTCTTGATCTTGGGGTCATGAGTTCAAGCCCCATGTTGGATGTAGAGGTTACTTAAAAGTTTAAAAAAAATTAAAAAGTTATTTTAAAATGGTGGTTTGTAAACTTCCAGGAAGATGAAGTAGGGAGCTTGGCAAAACTCCTCAGCAAAACAAGTTATGTAAAAATTGTAAAATATTGTTACTTAAAGTCTGTGGAAATTGGGGTGCCTGGCTAACTCAGAAGAGTATTGACTCTTGATCTTGGGGTGGTGAATTTGCACCCCAAGTTGGGTGTAGAGATTACTTAAAAATAAAGTAATTAAAAAAGTTATGGAAATTAACCATAAGGGAATACAACAAACAGAAATATCCATTCAAGAATATCTATTATATTTTTGAAAGAAGAGCAAGAGACTGTGGTGTTTGAACCATGGCTAGCTCCCTTACTTTTACACCATGCAGCTCCATGTTATGGAGGCCCTACTACAGGCAGACGTAGCCAAAAGCTGAAAGGCTCCTTTTCCATCACATTTCAGTCTAGGATTATGGCTTAACCCTGAGAGGCCTCTTAAGATTAGTGATTGCAAGGTTATTTTTCCAGTCATTTTATTTACAATTTGTCTGTGTCTTCAGCCTATTATACATTCTAACAATCTCCCTTTACAAGTAATGTTTTGCTTTCTACCTGTTTCATTTCTTCTTTATATCTTTAATATTCATTATATTATCTATCCAATACTCTCTCCTACCATTTGTACAATTATTATATCAACATATTCTATACACTTCAAACTGCATTGTTACAATTTTTTTTTTTTTTTTTTGCTTTAAGAAGTCAAGAACTTTCTACTCCTGATTGGAAGCAAAAGTCTTATTTATTCTATCTTATAATTATTTTGAGACATGTTAAAATCTTGGATTTGTCTATTTCTTCAAGTTTTGTAATTTTTCTTTAAATATCTTGATGCTATAAAAAACGTATTTTGGTAATTTTTACATTTCTTTTGTATTGCCTCATTAAATTTTCTTTATTATCTATATTAGAGGGTTTTGTTTAAAAAATTTTAAATGTTTATTTTTGAGAAAGAAAGAGAAAGTGCAAGCAGGGGAGGGACAGAAGCAGAGGGGGACACAGTATCTGAAGCAGGCTCTAGACTCTGAGCTGTCAGTACAAAGCCCGATATAGGGTTCCAACCCACAAACTGTGAGATCATGACCTGAGCTCAAGTTGGAGGCTTAACCAACTGAGCACCCATGTGCCACTAGGGGTTTTGTTTTAAAATATACTTCTCTAATGTAAATATAACTTCATCAGTGGTTTTTTGGTTTTGTTTTTGCTTTTTTGTGGGTTTTTTGAGCAAGTTTTCTTTTTCCATCCCTTTATTTTCAACTTTTCTATGTCCTCTTATTTAAGGTATAACTATTTTAAATAGAACATATTTTTTAAGGAGTGCCCCAATCTTTATATTTTAAATGCATTATAAATAAAATATTGGTCTATTTACATTTTATGTAATTAATATATTTATAAGATTTTATTTTACCCCACAGACAACATGAGTTATTAAAATACTTCTGAAGTTAAAATAACATGATGGGGATTTTACTGTAGGAGAATTAGATTATGTCCTTGCTTGGGCAAGGAATGAGGTCAGAGAAATTAGTTGGAAAATTATTAAAATTAACACGTTTGAGATGTTGATTTCTTGTAAAATCAGTGAGGCTGGGGTGGGGGTGAGAATTAACAGAATTGGTGCACAGAGAGGACAGTTGTAATTTTTTTCCTTTTTTTCCCTGTTTTATTGAGATATAATTGACATAGAACACTGTATAATACTAAAGCATACAGTGTAATAACTTGATATTGCGAAATGTTTAGTGACTGAACCTCAATCCTTTGTATAGATACAAAAAATATGTTTTCCTTGTTATAAGAATTCTTAGCATATCCTCTCTTAACAACTTTCAGATATACCATATGCAGTGTTAACTATACTATCAAGTTGTATGTTACATCTCCAATACTTATTTATGTTATGACTGAAGTTTGAATCTTTTGACCACTTTTATCCAAATCTCCAGCCCTGAACTCCCACTTCTGGCAACCACAAATCTGATGTCTTTTCTATGCTTTCTGGTTTTTTTTTAAATTTTTTTTTTCATTTATTTTTGAGAGAGAGAGAGGACAAATGGGGAAGGGGCAGACAGAGAGAGATCGGAAAAGAGGATCTGAAGTGGGCTGTGAGCTGACAGCAGTGAGCCCAATGTGGGGCTTGAACTCAGGAACTGTGAGATCATGACCTGAGTTGAAGTCGGACACTCAACTGACTGAGTGTCCCAGGCACCTCGGTTTTTTTATATTTTAATTTTTATTTGTAGATTCCACATATAAATGAGATCATATAGTAGTTGCCTTTCTCTGACTTATTTTACTTAGCATAATATCCTCAAGTTTCATCCATGTTTTTGCAAATGACAGAATTTTCTTCTTTTTTATGGCTGAATGATACTCTATAGTATATGTTTTATTTGAGGGGAAAAAAGGCAGGCTATTATTTCCCATAAAAAGGTTATACTTAGGTGATGGACAACTTTAAGAAATTTGTATAGCAAAAGAAACCTATAAAAAATAAAGGGAAAGAGTCTGAGAGATTACAGGAGAACCTGAATAGTTTACATTCTGAAACTCTTCATTTTGGACCAAAAGGTTAACTTTGCCAAGTGCTTTAGAACCTTCTTATTAAAATGTGGTTCTGGGATGCCTGGGTGGCTCAGTCTGTTGAGCATCTGACTTCGGCTCAGGTCATGATCTCACTGTTCATGTGTTCGAGCCCTGCATTGGACTCTGTACTGACCGCTAGCTCAGAGCCTGGAGCCTGCTTTGGATTCTATGTCTCTTTCTCTCTCTTCCCCTCCCCTGTTCATGCTCTATCTCTCTCTGTCTCTCAAAAATAAATAAAATGTAAAAAAAAATTAATGTGGTTCTAAAACAGTTGCATTAGATTCACCTAGGGGGTTTATCAGATGCTACATTTAAAAAAATTTTCAGGGGCGCCTGGGTGGCTCAGTCGGTTAAGCCTCCGGCTTCGGCTCCGGTCAGATCTCACGTTCGTGGGTTCGAGCCCCGCGTCAGGCTCTGTGCTGACAGCTAGCTCAGAGCCTGGAGCCTGTTTCCGGTTCTGTGTCTCCCTCTCTCTCTGCCCCTCCCCCTCTCATGCTCTGTCTCTCTCTGTATCAAAAAAAAATTTTTTTTCAAAATGATTTTCCTACACATTAAACTTGAACATTGTTTAGAATAGTAGTTCTCAATCTTGCCGGCTTATCAGTATCACCTCTGGTACTAATAAGTCCCACTGTATAGGCTATATCCCAGACCAGAGCCTAGTCTGTAGGCCTAAGACTCAGAAATCAGCGTGTTGAAAGCTCCCGCAGTGGTTGTCTTTTGTAGCCAAGGTTGGGATTCATTGCTACCTGGACGCAGAAGAGAGCAAGGACTGAACTAGATGATTCAGAACAAGGAGGACTCGGGAGGATTTCAGAGGCTAGATTCTAGTCTGTTCTGCTCTTGGTAGATAATTATTCTCTGTGAAATCTGTTTCCTCTTTATATCTTTCTTCCTTCTATCTGGCAAACATTTACAAAGGGCATGCTTTGTGCCAGACACCATGCGAGGACTTGGATTAATAATCTCCAAATCACCCCCTCTCGGTTCCTAAATCTTCTGATTTTACTGTCTATGATTTATAAATTAGGAGATCATTGGTAACACATAATAGGTCACTGGTAATCATCTGTATAGAGTCACTGTGTGAATGGGTGGTAAAAATGTTTTCTGGTTATAAATGAGGAATTGAACCTGCAGTATTGATCAGAAGCATCTGTTGTATCAAAAATGGAAAACTGATCCAAGTTGGTCTGTAGAAATGAAACTGGATGAGCCAGTGAATTTATTAGGGTATAAGCTGAGGAGAGTTTGAGAAAAGAAATATGGAGAAAAAGTAGATGACAGAATTAAAGATTCCCCCCCCCCCCCCATTTTGACCATCAGAGAAGTGAGAGGAACTAGATCAGGGCATCTCAAACATTAATGTACCCAGGAATCAACTGGGAGAATTTGTTAAAATAAAGATCCTGACCTAGGAGGTCTGGGGGGTGGGATGGGGGGTAAGGCCTGAAAATTTGCATTTCAAATAAGCTTCTAGGTGATGAAATGCTTCTAGTATGGAGAGCACAACTACAGCAGCAAGGGCCAGAAGCTCCCCTACTGGGCACAAGCAGAGGCAGGAGCTTGCTGAAAGCTCATCTGTTCATGCCCTTTCTTAGTCCTTGGTAACTACTCCTCCCCTCCCCACCCCAGCAAGGTAAGGGCACCACTTTAAAAGATACATGTGAAAATGAGACAAACTCCAGTGAGAGATAAGACAATATGTCAAAATAATAGGAGGGAGGGGTTTGAGGAAAAGAGGTTCTGCAGGTCACAAACGTAAGGCTATTTCAAGAAGAACTTGGTGATCTTTGAAAGAGTAAGTAGAACTCTAGGGTACAGCAGGGCTGTTTTGTTTCCAAACGACTTTGGTCATAGTATCAAAATCCACATACTTCATGAACAGCTGTCCTTAACCTGTTTATGTGACATTAATACTGCGTGTATGAGAGCCTTACTGAGAAAAGGATCATTGAGTCAACATTGGATACTAACCAAAAAATGGCATGCACTATATATGGAGATGTGGTCAATAGTAAGAGGAGGACTATTACAAAGAGCAATGAGAAAAATAAAATAACATTAAAATTGAGAGCAACATTGGAAAGAGAAAAAGACCCATTTTTGTCTGTTTCAACAATGAAACAAATTGAAGAGAGAAAGTGTATCATTCACAGTAGGAGAAATAACTGTTAACAATGAAAAAAAGGAGAGGATTTAAAGATCAGGAAAAAAGTAATCAGCAAGACATGACTAAAGTACTTTTTTTTTTTTTTTGAGAGGAGGGAGAGAGGATGCAAGTGCACAAAGGGCAGAAAGAGAGGAAGAGAGAGAGAGAGAGAGAGAGAGAGAGAGAATCCCACAAGGGGCAGAGAAGCAGGGCTCACCTGAAGTGGGGCTCAAGCTCACCCACAAGCCATGAGATCATGACCTGAGTTGAAGTCAGATGCTTAACTGACTGAGCTATCCAGGCACCCATGACTAAAGCACTTTTAAAGGAACATTAAGAGCGTACTTAGTATACTTGCTACTTGACCCTTACGTTTTTGGATGAATATATGCATGGTATTGATGCTTTCTCCACCTATGCTCTGCAGCCTAGGGGAGGCAGCAGAGAAGTAGCTAGTGTGCAGAGAGGGACTGATGGATAGTATCACAGAACCTAATTGTGGAGAGGAGTAAGGTGTGCATGGGAATGGCTGACCATACATTTCAAGAGAAATACAAGTAGCTGGAAATGAACCAATGAATTGAATGAGTTAGAAGGCACTTTTGTTTGAAGTTTCTGATGAATATAAAGAGAGAAATGTGTTACTTTGTGAGATCTGGGGGTGAAAAGATGTTTGAAACTGTGAGATTAGAATATGGTAAGAGATGATAAATTACAAAACATGGTTGTACCAGGCATAGATGACTGACACGGAGTGAATATTATCATGAATGGTTTGAGGGAGAGAGTTTTCACAATACGATTATTAAAGGTAGTAGATGTCTGCAAATTTGAGATGGAAAATAAACCATACATGCCAGTTCTTGAATTTGTCAAAGTGGAAGAAAATGTATCCTTGTATTGAACATTCAGAAAGAGTGTATAATAATATTATAGATTAATAGGGTTGGGAAGGAGTTTAGAGCTAATGCAGTCCAATAATTATAACTATTTATAGATTATGAGGCTCATAATGAAGAAGATAAATTACTTGTCCAAAAGAGTTGGAATTAAGATATAAGATGATTGACCTCTCTTGTTCTTTGTACTCATGAAGATGATGGCAACAATTTTGACAATAGGAGCTAAGACATATCATATGCATACCAAGGGCTTACAGAAAATGGAAACTTTGCTCATAGCTAATGCAAACAAAAAGTTAAAATGTATTTTTGTTTCTATTTCCTCCTCCAAAATGCTCCCTCCATGAGGGAAATGACTTTTTAAAAATTTTTTTAATGTTGTATTTATTTTTGAGAGAGAGAGACAGCACGAGCAGGGGAGGGCCAGAGAGAGAGAGAGGGAGACACAGAATCTGAAGCAGGCTCCAGGCTCTGAGCTAGATGTCAGCACAGAGCCCAATGTGGGGCTCGAACCCACGAACAGTGAGATCATGACCTGAGCCGACGTCGGAGGCTCAACCAGCTGAGCCACCCAGGTGCCCCAGGAAGTGACTTTTAACTGGTTTATTCCATCATATATCCATAAGAGGTTTTTGGTATTCCATGTATATCTTCTAGGTATATGAATAAATACATTTTTTAAATTTATGATTTGCTAATCAGTTAGGTACTACTATAAAACTATGACTCTGCTAAGGGAAATGCTTTTTGTTTTATTTTGTTTTTTGGATGCTAATCACCTCACGTGCTCATTAAGTATTGATGGACAGTAAGGACAGATAACACTTCTTGAACACAGACTATGAACCATATGATGTACATGGTTTTTTTTAACACATAACAACTCTTGAAAATTATAATTATAATATGGGAAACCTAATGTATTTACATTATTTCCTACTACTGAACTTCAGACTGGTAATATATGGTGAATTATTAGGCAAAACATACAGAAGGTAATTTAGAAGGAAGACTAGGGATTTTCTTGGAAAAGAATGTCTCCTAACACAAAGAAGATGCCAGCTTAAGTGGGCTCATCAAAAACCATTAGTTACCAAATGGGGGTTTCTGATGTGTTAGATGGAAACTTTCTCCCAGTTCAGCTGTGTGGACTTATTGTTGCAGTGAATGGTGTGATACTTAGGGGAATGAGTGATGTGATCAGAGGTAAATTCCCTCAATCCTTTTGACACAGACAGTTCATTATTGGAAAAGGCTCAGGGCTATTGAAATAGTATCATAGCAGAAGAAAAGGTGAGTTTAGCACCCTAATCTGAAAGCCTGTGACCTCTCAGATTTAGCTCATGGGTCAGCAGCATCAGCAGCATCTGAGAACATTTTAGAAATGCAGGACCTCAAGCCCCCACCGCGCCCGGATCTACTGATTCATAAACTGAAGTTTAACAAGCTTCCCACCTTAAGGTAGGTGATTCCTAGCCAAGCAGTTCACTGAAACAGAGCCATGGAGAGCCATGAAAATGGCAGAGATCAGCCTTGCCCAGCAGTAGATGTGGGATTTGTGAGGATTCTATGCTGATGTGGTAGATGGATAAAGAAAAGATGTTATGGGAGCAGAGGAGTGAGAATATAAATGAAATCTCGGTAACAATTATTGACAGGACTCCATCCATAAACACAAGTCAGTGAAGCCTAGAAAAACTGAGGTTTTGTCTACTTTACTAATGAAGACAACCACAGCTCTGAAAAAGTAACTTCCTCGAAGTGGTACAGAGAGTTCTTGTTCTACTGCCAGTATTTTAAGTGAGAAGTGACCTGGCTTGCAGAAAGCATGCCCTCACTACATTTTCACACATCATCAGGAGCCAGGAGAGACAATATGGCCTTTTCATCATACGCACTTGGGCGAGATGGCTGTTGATGTCTGGGAAATGCCAAGTTTCTGCTAAAGCAAAAAAGTGAAGAAGGAAGATAATAAAAAAATTGGTAGTAAAAGGACTCAGCTGATTTGAAATGTCATCAAAAGAGATAGAGTTGATTCAAATACGAGTTACACAGGAAGAGTCCCAGGGGTAGCTCACAAGAATAATAGCAAGAAATCAGAGGACAGATTAGAGGCCCCCAGAGGAGGGAGAGGCAAAGCGACTTACAAGGATGAAGATAGAGTTGGTTGGGGGCAGTGGCAGGAGAATGATTAAACAGTAAATCCAACGTCTCACAGACAACCTACACTTCTGAATGGTCAGTATGAACACACTGGCACAATACTTAACTAAAATCCTGGTTATAAAAAGTCCTGTTTCTGTTTAAGGGCTCAGTGTATTTTATAAGCCTAATCACATTAATTCTCACTCCACTCCCCGGAGACCGATGGAAATACAGTACTACTTAAATGTATATATTTTCTCTTTCTCAGTTGAGACCTAGAAAGGACGTGGTGAAACAGCCTCCTCCTTTCAAGCTGAAGTAGTTCAAAGTATATTTTTATGTGCTTGAAGTGATCTGGCTCCCTCTCCAAACCATGGTACTCTTGTATCATTGTCAAATTCCGGTGTCTGACTTAATTATTGGAAAATCCTTTTAGATATCCTGGTAAGACTTCAAGAAGAAAGAAATGAAAATCCAAATTTAAAAATTAGGAATATTTTAAGACTGCTGTGTAGCCATCAAAGGCTGGTGAGGATGTCTATATTTACAAATGGAATATAGTTATTTAATTAGCAATTAGATACTATCATTATTTTAATTACTTTCATTTCTTCCGGTCTTTAAAATTTTTTTTCTGTTTTTTTATATTTGAGAGACAGAGAGAACAAGCAGGGGAGAAGCAGAGAGATGGAGAGAGAATCCAAATCAGGCTCCAGGCACTGAGCTGTTAGCACAGAGACCGATGCAGGGCTCAAACATGAGCAGTGAGATCATGACCTGAGCCAAATGTTGGATGCTCAACAGACTGAACACCCATGAGCCCATCTTCCAATCTTTATAATGCCGATAATGGGTAGGGAGGTTTGATGATGAGTCGACTTACATACCATATGATTATCTTAGAAGAAATTTAATGTAATTAATGTTTCCTCAAAAATGTCTCCTTAGAAGAAAACTTTTCCACAATCTAGCATTGAACTTTTTCCTTTTTTTCCTTGAAAAATAAAATTATTCTCCACATCCATCAAATCAAAACATTTCCTGCTTTTAAAAAAAATAGCATTAATCATTGTCTAGTTGACCAATTTTCTTACTTTTCTTTTTGAGTCCATTTTATTTTCCCCATTAAATAGAATGGCCGTTAGAGCAATGACAGTAAGACAGTGCTCCTTCCCGACTAAAATATTTTCTTTTTTAAAAGGGCTGCAGTTTTTACTCCTTGTTATCTTTCCTTTGGGAGAATGACTATTTATAAATACTTGTCTAGAATACTGTGCACTTTTCCCAGAGCCAATACCTCAAATTTGATGACCATTTCATTGTAAAAACCCTTGGAAATCAGCACACTTCCATCTCTAAAGTGGTACAATAGATGTCACAGTGATTTATCTGGCATATTAGGTCTGCCTTTTTTTTTTTTTTAATCACACCCTGATAGTGTAAGTTTTTTTCTTTGGAGGACTTTGAACTTCATGTATTTTGGTTTCTTAGTTAAAATGGGAGGGATATATTCTCTACCCTGCAAAAAAGACTTCACACAATATGTAAGTCCCTCTGATTTTCCAGAATAATCAACTCTTACCTGAATGAAAGCTCAGTGTATCAGTGCAAAGTGTTCTTCATATCAAAGTGCTTTCTTTGTCTTCTGCTTAGTTCCAAGTTTTTGAAGTAGGAGAAAAGGAAAACACCTGAATTAAGACTATAACTTAATTTTGCCCATTCCTGAATTACTTAAGTGTGGATGATTGATACTATTCCATTCTCTGGGACCAGAAAGGAATGCACATATTTATAATATTTTAATGTATGACAATTGGCAGCATTTTCAGATTTGACTCTCCTAGAGACAAACTTTCATTTTATTCCCTTCTTTGCCTATGCTTAGAATTAGCCTAAATGTTGATGATGGCATTACTTCATTCTTTGGGGTCATAAGTGATTGAATATTTCTTTCTTTCTTTCTTTCTTTAATTACATGTGGGAAGTTCAGTATTTCCAAATATGACTCTTCTGGGAACCAGCCTTAATATTTAATTCACTCTTTTTTCCCTGGAAGTAGGGGGGGGCCATAATTGTGGGCAGTTGGATGTGGAAAAATGGAACATCAGGCATGTTTAGTTCCAAAGCTGCATAATGTATAAATGATTGTGTAGCACAGGGTTCTGAGGTGAATTTCATCACATTGAGAAGAGATCTTTTAGAAAGCACTTTGGCATCAAGTTGGCCCCCAAGCCAATGCATTTCTGGTTAAGATTTTAATCAGTATATCTGGTCTAGATTAGTATCACCTGAGTTGGAGGTGGTTTTCTTTTCACCATAATGCTGTGAATGAAAAGATTCCTCTTCATGGAAAGTGTTTTCTTTTTAATCCTCTACCTTTCTAAACCAAACATTTGTAAGGTCTAGCACCTTTTTATATTAGGAGATTCTTCCTGGAAGTCAGCCTCCAAATGTTTTAGGTAGCCATGTTGAGATTCTGTTTAAATCTGAGGTAATTTTTGTGCTGCTTAAATTAGTCTTCAGAAGTATTTACTTGTTCATGACTAGAAACACTTTTTTTTTTTTTTTTGCGAAAGCAAAGGGCTTTATTACGAATTTAGGCCCAGCCAGCCTAAACTCGGGCTCACAGACTTACTGGATCCACATGGAGTGAGCCACTAACAAAGGCAGGGTAGGGCTTTTATGAGTTTGGGAAGGGGGAGTTACAGGAAATTGTGACATAGGTACAGTGATCCAATCATTATTATACAATATTATTGACAGCAGGTTTAACCATTCACATTGCCTAGAGTATTTATTACTTTTGGCAGGACCCAATCATAACATTTAGAGTATTGACCAATCACAGAGTGGGCCCAGGACCCTCAGGTAGGGCGTGACTAGTGTTAGCCTCCATCTTTAGGCCTACCCTTAGAATGTTACAAGGGTGGTCCCTTTTGCCTTGGGCAATGTGTGCCCTTCTATTGTTTCATGGAGTCAGTTTCAGACCTGCATCCTTACATTCTCCCCTCTGTCTTGTAACTGACCCAATTCTGGGTCAGCTATGTTACCATTGTACCCCTAAAGCCTGGCATAGCCCTCCTTGGTGTAAGGGGAATTTTTACCCTATAAAGGGCAAAGGGAAGGAGAGTTTAGCCAATTTCTGCCAGTCTCTATGGTTAATTTGGTAAGGGTCTCTTTTAGGGTTTCTAATATCTGGTGCTGTCTGGTTTACAAAAGCAGGAATGACAGCCAGTTTGTTCAGGATCCTTGGGCGTATAAGTGCAATACGCCTTTATGGTTCTTTCTACATTACTAACCTTAGCCAAGTTGGTGGGCCATCTAGTGGCCACTCAAAGACCCCCCATTAGAGTCTGGCAGTAAAGGCGTAGGCTCCCCTTACCTTTTGCCTAGTTAAAATCCCATGCCCAGATCAGAGGCAATTAATACCAACAGAACATCCTATCCATAAGGGGAAGGTTAGCACAATCAGGAACTTTTGCTGTTTCCCCAGCTTTCTGGGGTGACATTTGCCAGTCCGATGGCAAAGAGATAGAACAGTTTATTTTACTGGACGGATGATTCCTCAGGCTTCTACCGTGCTAGACCAGCCAGCTTCCGGGGTGTGGCTGGAGCAGGGCTGGAGATCTTATCTCAGGAGTCAGAGTCTTTGAGGATCAGTTCAAGCTGGTCGACTGGATCTGAATCACCTCATCAGGTTGAGGGCTTTTTCTGAGTCGGTCCACTTAACTCCAGAGAGATACCTGAAACTTTAATAGGGGCTGATCCCCAGTTTTAAATATCATCCTCACAGACTAACAAGCCTGAGATCCAATAACCAATATTCAAAGACACTTAGAACTAGAACTACATTTACAGCAGTGCATTGCTGAAATAATTTTTCTCTCTAAAAAACCTCCATTAACAGAAATAGCCAAATTGAAACTAAAGCATTGGTGGAACAAGTCCATCCTAAATAACCCTGGCCTAATTATTAACATAAGCTCAGCAAGAATAAAGATTGTTCAAAGGACTTTTTTGAAGTCTGCTTTGCTGGGTCCTTTTATAAGGAATCTCCAGGTTGAACTTTTAGTAGCCACTCTGGGCCAGAAGCCGAGCCAAGCCAGCACTTCCCATCAGGCCTGCAATACCTGTTAAATTGGGCAAACTCCTCTTCCCGAGGCTCCCAACATATGCTGAAGTTCCTGCCCCCGCCAGGAAGTGACCTTCTTCACTCACCTGGGAAGGCTGCTGGGAACTCTGTGAGCAAGGTATCCAGCCAACATTTCCACGAGGCTTTATGGCTCCATGTTCCATAAAGTCAACCTTAGTTCCTTAGAGCTGTCAGGTCATCTCTGAGCCTATGCCTGACTCTCAAATAGGACATTCCAGTCAAAGCTTCGCTCTGTTCTATTATAAAATGAACAGATTCTTATTGAACTTCTGCAAACAATTCTAATAGCCATGAAGGAAATATTCACTGAGTTTTTGAATTTCAGACGGTTTAAGTAGAGAGAAAAGATAAATGCTCTAGACAAAAATACTTTATAATGGTTCTGAGTGTCACAGATTTCTCACCAGAAAGTTTTATAATCTCGATCACAATAGAAACACTTTTCAACCTGGTGGAAATCATAGTGCTTTAAACCATTAAGTTTCTGAATTTTGATCTGTCATGGGACCAATTATTTAAAAATTTTTTTTAAGTTTTTATTTATTTTTGAGAGAGAGAGAGAGAGAGAGAGAGAGCGTGTATGAGCAGGGGAGAGTCAGAGAGAGAGGAAGACACAGAATCTGAAGACAGGCTCCAGGCTCTGAGCTAGCTGTCAGCACAGAGCCCTATGTGGGGCTTGAACCCACAGACTGTGAGATCATGAACTGAGCTGAAGTCGGATGCTCAACTGATGGAACCACCCAGGTGCACAGAGAGAGTGAGTGAGCAGGAGAGGTTATAGAGAAAAAGAGGATCCCAAGCACTTTGGATGATGTGAAGCTTCAGCTCATGAACAGTGTGCCCATAACCTGAGCCAAAATCAAGAGTCAGAGGCTTAACCAACTGAGCCACCCAGACGCCCCTATTTTTATGGCCCATTTGTGCATTGGTCACTGTTCTCTAGAGAAAAAGAACTGATAGCATATATACACAGAGCAAAATGTATAAGAGGAGATTTATTATAGATCCTGGTTCATGTGGTTAAGGAACCCAAGAAGTCCCACAGTCTGCTGATTGCAAGCTGTAGAACCAGGAAAACTGCTGGTACACTACAGTCTGAATTAAGGGGCTGATGGTATTGGTCTTGATTGCAGTCTAAGAGCCCAAGAAGCAGGAGTACAAATATCGGGGGGCAGAAGATGGATGTGTTAGTTTACGTTTAAGCAGAGATGGAATTTGCCTTATTCCACATTTTTGTTCTACTTGAATCCTCAATTGATTGGGTGATATCTAGTCACATTGGGGAAGGCCATTTTCTTTACTCATTTTACCAATTCAAATACTGATCTCTTCTAGAAAAGACCTCACAGACATACTCAGAAATAATGTTTTACCAGGTCTCTGGGCATTCCTTAGCTTAGTCAAGTAGACACATAAAATTAACCATCACAAATACACCCCTTGTCAACTGGACATCTGTATGCATCTACACAAAGCATATTTAATCTCCAAGCAAAAACAATAACAAGGTCGTTATTTCACCTAACATGACACAACTATTTTGTGTATAACTGAAGACACTAATCCCTTGAATGTTTACTCTTATGATAACTTAAATGCTATGATTTGAAATTAACAATACTTAAATACTGATATAAAGTCCATACAACTTTTGTCATATCATAAGGGAATAAGAAAGGAAAGAAAATAAACCAGTAAAGGGAACAAACAAAGTCATTTGCTTAATATTTGTATAGATACACGTAAACATAAAAAAATAAAATCACAGTTGAAATCCCTATTTCAGTAACAAGTTACATGCTTGTACACTTCTTTTTGTAACCACATTTTTTTAAGTTTATTAATTTATTTTGAGAAAGAGACGGCGTGAGCAGGGGAGGGACAGAGAGAGAGAGTGAAAGGGAGAGTCCCAAGCAGGCTCCACGCTATCAGCACAGAGTGCAATGTGGGGCCAGAACTCACAAAACCATGAGATCAAGACGTGAGTTCATGGTCATGCCATGGCATCATGATAATACTAAGAGATACCTAAGGCATCCCCTATATTCCAGACATACTCTTTCTCACCTCTGTTGTAGGCTAGTAGTCCAATTTCACCTTTGTATTGAGTATCAGTCACTCTAGAGCTAACACTCTAACTTCCTTGTTGATTCAGAAGCGGGAGGAGCCAAAAACAGACAGGTAACAATCTTAACTTCAGTTCAATGGAGTCACTGTTGTGTCTAGTGTGGAAGCATTTCTGTCTCTGAAACTAAGGCCTGTAGGCTGGCAGAGCATAAAGCCATGGGAACAGAAATAAAAAATGTTACTAGTGAGTCACAAGGGGTAACAGAGCATAGCGCCACCTGCAGTTCTAACCTTGATTCCTGGACTTACTGGATACTGAGTCAGAGCATATACAGCCGTCTGAGGAAAATCGCTCCAGTGTTGCGAAGTATTGTCACCTCAGTGATGTTACTTGGTACAGACCCAGTCTTATTTTAAGGTTGAAATGTTTCCTAAAATCCATATTGTAGAAGTATTACTAGGGGAAATCACTTAACTTTTAGCTTTTTTTTCGTGGGGCATTTTTGAGGGATTTTTTTTAAAAATAGGGTTTAATGCTCATGGTAATAATGTGAAGCAAAGCATATGGATGGAGAGGTCCTCAAACCTCTGGGTCTGATTTGCTTATCATTGCAAACTAGTTAGCTCCATTATTTACCCCCAGAGCTTTCTACCCTGAGAATATGACGTCTATATTCTAGATCCAAGGAGATGAGATCTCCATAAGAAATGGATGAGGAACAGTACATGTTTAGAAGTCTGTGGGGCAACAGTGTCCAAAATAGACCTTTCCAAATGGCTATTGGATTTTGTTTTTGATTAAAGATTGTTATCTTATTCTCTCCATACAGAGAACATCTTTATTATTTAAAAAAAATTTTTTTAACATTTTATTTATTTTTGTGAGACATGGAGAGAGACTGATGGAGCATGAGCAGGGGAGAGGCAGAGAGAGAAGGAGACACAGTATCTGAAACAGGCTCCAGGCTCTGAGCTGTCAGCACAGAGCCCGAGGCAGGGCTTGAACCCATGAACTGTGAGATCATGACCTGAGCTGAAGTTGGCAGCTTGACCAACTGAGCCACCCAGGCGCCCCCAGAGACCATCTTTAGATGGCAGCAGCCACAGGTGTAGTTTGGAGAATTAATTTCACCTCCCAGAATAGCCGTATGATTTCTTTTTTCCCCTTTTCCTCACATTGTCTCATCTTTTCAGTACCTTATAACAGCTTTTACTGAGCCTCCAATGGGAATTTCACATCTGTTTTCTAGACTTATTACTTACTTGACATCATTTTCCTTATCCTTATGTCCAAAGTAATTTGTCACCCCTTATATCGATTGCTAGGGTATTTTTTTATCCTTTGTACTTTTAAAAAATGTTTATTTATTTTTGATAGAGAGAGGGAGAGAGTGCATGAGCAGGGCAGCGGCAGAGAGAAACAGGGACAAAGGATTCAAAGCAGGGTCCACACTGTCAGCACAGAGCCCAATGCAGGCCTTGAACTCACGAACTGCAAGATCATGACCTGAGCTGAAATCAAGAGTGGGATGCTTCACTGACTGAGCCACCCGGGCGCCCCTCCTTTATAATTATTTTAAACAAATTTATTATTAATTTGTAAGCTTGCTTCTTAGGTTTGCAAATAGTCCTTCTGCTTTTATCTATTGTCAGTATTAAAGACAACTTTCCTTCTAACAACTTATTTCCTTGGATAATTTTAAAATGTCATAGCCCCATGAAGTATGAAGACTCATGCCACTCTCCTAGTGGCTCCTTGGTTTGCACTCAACAGGGAGTAAATGTCTTTCTAAAAATACTTTGGGAGAGGAAATAAAGAAGATACCTATTGTGTTAGCTGAAATGTATGGTATGTCTCTGGAGAAATAAGCTTATTATAAGTAAGTAGGTTTCTGGCTTCTATCTGCTCATGACTTAAATGCTCTTAATGAAGGGTAAATCTCAGATACACTTTGTTATATCTCACGTGACCTATGAAATGATGTATGCAGGGCAGCCAGCTCTATGCTTCATCCACGAATTATAAGGATAAATTATTATGCGGCTTGACGACTGCTCTTGTTTGTGTCTAGAAACATTTTAAAGTACTCACATGTAGCATTTTTTTAAAAGGAGAAAGTAACCATTTTTCTTATAAATTAACTAATATAATTGCAAATGAGCCTCAGAATCTATTCACTTAAAATGTAAAAATAAATAAGTACATAAATACATACATAAATCTCAAAACAGAGCAGCATAACACACTACTCTCAGCAGCTGCATTTCCTGGAGACTGGGAAGATTCTACTGTACATAAAAATTGATGTCATCATAACATCCGGTTTTAAAAGTATCTTCTAGAATGTGAAAATTCTTGAGGTAACTTAAGGCAATTTTTAAATTGTTTACAAATGAAACTAATAAAATTTGAGGTTAAAGATCTTACTTGAAAATAATCCATATTATTTTGTGTTAGAAAATATCTTTAGTAATCATTCTAAAATGGCCATTAATATTTTGGTAATTGTTCATTCATTCTCTCTATCTCTTGCTCTCTCGCTCTCTCTGTCTCTGTCTCCCTCTCTCTCTTACGTGCACACACACACACACACACACACACACACACACACCAATGATAGTATTTTGAAACCGTTGTATAGACCCTTTTCAACTGAGATAAAGCTTTCTTTTTCTTCTTTTCTTAGCTCCACTCTTTTTATCCGCATCAGACTCTATGCCTACCTGAAGCTATCCTTGGCAATATGCTTATAATATTATATGTCTCATTATGCTAACATATAATATATGTGATATATATATGTATATATATATAGGGTTTACATATTTATAGCAAATGACTGTTACACATTCTATACATGTATCTTTTGTTCTGTATTCCGCAATACAATTTTTTCAATTATATCAAATCAAACATACACAAACTCCATACTTATGCATGTAAGTTAGCACTGTTAGCTTTTATGAGCCTGGGTTCATATTATACACATTCATCATTTAAGCATACTTTATGGAAATACTGCCACATCAACTAATATACCTCTACTTTATTTATTGTAATTCCTTCATAATAAATCTGGTAGTAGTTTGTTCATCCATATACTCATTGATATCATTTATTGATATCATTGAGTATATGATTGATATCATTGAGTATATCATTGATTTTGCTGACTTTTACCTCTATAACCATGCAGCATAAAATATAGGATCTTTACCCACAAATCTTTAAAAATTTTTTTAATGTTTCTGTTATATTTTTGAGAGAGAGAGGGAGACTGAGCACAACAAGCTGGAGGAGGGGCAGAGAGTTTGGAAGACACAGAATCCAAAGCAGGCTCCATGCTCTGAGCTGTCAGCGTAGAACCCAAGGCGGGGCTCAAACTCATGAAATGGAAGATCATGACATGAGCTGAAATCGGACACTCAACCGTCTGAGTCACCCAGGTGCCACTCAGGTGCTCCCTCCCCCCATAAATGTTTAAATTCTTTTATTCCCCCTCAAATGAGGTGCATTTCAAAAAGAATTTTTGGGTCCAAAATTCAGTTATATTATCCGTTTAATTTGTGAAAAAGGCTATCAAAACTTATAGTCTCTAGCAATGAGTGTCCCCTCATGTCTCGTCCATCTGCTCTTTTTATTAATTGTTTAAATTTCTATCAGACTGATGGATGTTATCTAATACCTCATTATTAACTTGAGTTTGAGTATCGTTATATGTGTTTATTGGCTATTCACTTCCTTTTATATGAATTATGTTCTTGTTGATTAGCGCTAGATTCAGCTACGTTAAAATGGTAGTACATTGAACTATATTGAAGGTTGATTCTTCTTGTTTCAAAAGAAATCTACAAGTAGGCAGTGCAAGTCTTGGTGGCTTTCTGCTGTGACCTGGGTTCTGGGTCCTCTCTGTGCTCTGTCCTGCTTGACAAATATTTGATTTGGTTGACTGTCACAGTCTGGAACTTTAGCTGTTAAATTTGAGACACTTGGAAGCAAGAAAAAGAGGAATTAGTGCTTGCTCCCACTTTTAACATAAATCTTCCTTAAATGTACATATTCGCTTTACCTGCCTATATTACATTGGCTAGAAGGTGGATACTGCTGCATGGAGTTATATTTTGTGAAGTATAATACTTTATAGTTTTGGCAGAACACCTGGCTTAAAAGTGGATTTCTGCTACTAAGGAGGAAGGCAAAGATACATATTAGGAAGCCACAGGCATTCTCTGCCAACCAAATTCTTTCTTATATTGCTTTGGATGGTCTTTTCCATTAAATTCTAGGTTATTCCCTGATGCCTACATTGCAAATATTCACCAAAGTATATCACTCATATATTAACTTTGTTTATGAAACATTACATAAAAGTTTTAATTTTCATATAGTCAATATGTCCTTCTAAGTTTTCTGTGTTGGTTAGAACACTTCCCCAATCACTGAATGTATATGATTGGATAAACTTTTTCTAAAACTATTACTGCTTTATTCTGCATGTTTAAATATTTAATCAATCTGGGCATACTTTCCTAAATAATGTGGCTAAGGGTATAAATTATCTTTTTTTCTTAATGGATATTAGATTTGTTACCACTATTGATTAAAATGATGCAATTTATAATCTTTTTCTTACTGAACAAAAATAGCACCCTTGTCATCTATTCTATTTATATATATGTAAATATATATAGTTATAAATTTTATATATTTATATACACATATATATTCTACATATACATATATAGAATATACATATATATATATACACATAAAATCTCCTTTTAGGCTTTCTCTTCTTTTTCCTATTCTTCTACAACAACATACTGATTTGAAATATGTCAAATATTATACATAATTATCAGAGGTTGGAAAATGAATGTTCTTGGACCAAATCTAGCCCACTGCTTAATTTTGTAAATTATGTTTACACATGGTCATGCCATCCATTTGCATATCATCTATGGCTGCTTTTGTGCTACACTGGAAAGTGAGTCATTGTGATAGAGATCATATTGCCATAAAACCTAGAATTCAATTGTCTGTACCTTCACAGAAGTTTACTCCTCCTGAATGGCTAATTGGGTGGCTTTTCACCAAATTTATAGGTATTCAGAAACTAAACATCTATTGATGTTAAATATCACTTGTGGTAACTGTTTTGAGCAATAAATAAGACAACATATATACACACACCAATACAGATTATACAGTTAAATTATCAAAATCAATTGTTGACATTAAAAAAAGACCACCAATTATGCAGAGAATGAGATAGTAAAACATTGTATATCAGCACTTGTTTTTCACTATTAATGAAGTTGTTTTGGAGATAAACATCCCTAGTAAGAATTGTATTAGGTTACATTTTAAATAATTTTGCAATTTTTATTACGGGAAACTTCAAGCTTTGATTTAAAAACTTAGAACAGTGTGATAGACCTCCCCTTACGTACGTGACGTACGTGACACGCAGCTTCAGTAGCGATCACCAAGTAGCCCGTCTTACTTCATTCATCTAGCTAATCTCACTGTCCGACTTCATTCCGATCTTACTATATGTGCTGCCAAAGTGAGCACTCATTGTACAACTTCAAATCATTTTAAAACAAACCTGTACATCATATCATATCATCTCTAAATGTTTGAGCATGTATTGTTAACACTTAAGGAATTTTTTTAAACAATTAAAGTTAGGGAATATTTGTTTTAACGCACTGTCAATACTATTATCATACCTGAAAACATACCATTACTTCTTTCTGTAATCAAATAGCTTATCAGTATTCAGATTTCCATATTTGCTTCATAACATTCTTCTCATGATTGATTTCTTATAATTAAGGTCCAAAGGTGTTACCAAAAGTGCAGTCAGTTGATGTTTCTCAGGTATATTTGAATCTATGAATTCTCATTCTTTTTTTTCCCCTCCTTGCAACAAATTAATTAAAGACACTAGGTTACTTTGTATTTTATAGATCCCTATGATGGATTTGTTGACTACTTTTTTTTTTTTTTACATATTTTCTATTGACTGTATTTCCTATCGACTAGTAGATATGGAGGGTGGATAAGATTTAAATACTTTTTTTTCTTGACTAGTATTCTTTGTGGATGGTGCTATGTGCTTCCCATTGTTTTTCTCAGGAGGCAGTGATATCTGGGTTCCTCTAAAGTGTGAGCTCTCAGGCATTGTGAACTTGACACATGTTACACAGTTATCCATTAGCTGATCACTAATGATTTGTCGATCACTATTGAGATTCATTATTTTATTATGGGTTGTAAAGTGGTGATATTCTAGGTTTGTCATTCTTTCTTCATCTATTAGCTGAAAATCTAGAAAGTAAAATTTACTCTCATCAACTATCTGTTACACTTAGGTATAATTCATGTAAAGGTAGAGTGGGATAAAAGCTTGATTATTTTACATTATTCCAAAATTTTGGTTTCCTGACATCCTTCAACCATAATCAGTATGGTTTTAGATTTGTTGGATTAATTTCTTGTTCAGTACCACTATTCTTAAGTTATCCCAATTTTGTCGAGTAAAACTCCTTTTGTTGCTTCCTAATACTTTTGTTAGACCTCAGTAGTCTTCCTTGCTTAAATGTTAGATGATCCAGACTCTTGTATATTTCTGAATGCCATCCTGGAATCTCACTGGGTTTCTGAGGACAAGAACTTCGAATTACTTTTCATTTTTCACATTGTTTGTGAAACGAGCATATTGATAGGCTATTTATATTGATTTTCCCATTTATGAAATCTACTTACCATATTTTGCTTTGAGTAATTTCCAAAATATGTAAAGGAAGTGTTTTATGTCTATTAAAAATCTCACCTTCTAGCCTTTGTATAGCATTACCTATGTGGCTTAGATTTTCTTTTGTAAGCAGGAATGTCCCTGTATGTCATCCATCTTTATTTAGTCTGTATTTGTTTGAAATTTAATAATTTTAGAAATATGTATTCATAAAATCCAAATAATATAATGTGAAAATTAAAAGAAAGCATAAAATGATTTTAGAAACATTAAGTAGATTTATCTCAATTTTACCTAATATAAAACTATAAGATATATTTAATATAAAGATATGGAGAAAAATATGGCATACCCTGGCCTAAGTGACTATATTGTTATGTGTAAGGATGCCCAAAGAAACATACAACCCCCCCCCAAAAAAAGTAAGACAAAGCAAACAAATTGTAATAATGAAACTCAGGGTCTGAGTTCATATTTATCTCTCTGGTGGTAGATTAACTGAAGTGTTGGGGCTCCTGGGTGGCAGAGTTGGTTAAGTGTCCAACTTTGGCTCAGTTCATGATTTCAGAGTTCATGGGTTCAAGCCCTGCGTAGGTCTCTGTGCTGGAGCCTGCTTCAAGATTCTGTGTCTCCCTCTCTTTCTGCCCCTTCCCTGCTCATACTCTGTCTCTGTCTCTTCAAAATAAACATTAAAAACTTTTTTAAAAAAGATTAACTGAAGTGTTACATATAAATTTTATCTATTCTAAACTCAAATGTAATGAGAGAAGACATAGTTCTTTTAATAAAATACATTGTATAATTTACAATTTTAAAAACTATAGATCATATTGTTTTGAGACAATATTTTTAAATAAAAGATATAAATATATTACATGGGTTATTTCTGTATCCCAATATGAAACTGCATAGAAGTATTATATATTAATTTTATATTAAATAATATTAATATATAAGTATTAATATATTAGTTATACTAATATCAACATATTAGTACAAAGTAATTCTTGATCCTGACCAACCTTAGTTTAGAATCATTTTGAAAAAACCTAAGAGTAATCAAGTTTCGTTGATGGCATATTCTTGAATCATGAGTTATGAAAATTACCACAGGGCAAAGACTTAGAAAGCATTTTGCATAAATTTTCTGAATCTTTTTTGAAATAACTACTGTGGTTCTATTAAATATGTACTCCATAGAGGGTTTCCTATTAATGAAAATATGTTTACAGTAACAACATCAAACCATTTTATGAAGGTGATAGTAGTTCACTTTGATGTAACTATCAAGACAATAGTGTTACAGAAGATGTATTTTTAAAAAAAATTTTTTTGTTTTTTTTATTTGTTTTTGAGAGAGAGAGTTGAAGCAGGGGAGGGTCAGAGAGAGAGGAATGTACAGAACCTGAAGCAGACTCCAGGCTCTGAGCTGTCAGCACAGAGCCCGACACGGGGCTCGAACCCACAAACTGTGAGATCATGACCTGAGCCGAAGTCAGACGCTCAACTGACTGAGCCATCCAGGCGTCCCATGTGTATTTTTAAATTTGTTACATTTAATGATCTATAATTTAATGACTTAATTCTAAAAATTACTCAAAAAATAACAGTTGGAGATATATATTTAAACTCTGTTTATGAGTTTTTCTCTGTGAAAAGGGAAGACCTGACATCCTGAACAAATATCTTAATGTAAATAATAACAAATGTTGGCTAAATGTCTCAAACACACACACACACACACACACACACACACACACACACACACACACACCTTCCAGGAAATGAATGGATACTGACAGAAACATAAAAATGAAGTTAAAAATAGAAACCTATAGAGGTAGGCAACTTATAAACTTGTTAGTTGCTCTCATAAAGATTTTGAACTTTCTTGATTTGGGTGGGTACATATATATGGTACAGGGGACAGTAGACAAAGCCACAGCACCCATCAGATGGGGTAACTCCTAGGAGATGACTCTCTACAGCCAAAGTGCTAGAGACTGACCTGCTTAGTGAATGACAGAAGGAAGAAAATATGCTCTACACAGAGGCGGGAAAACCTGCAAACTTCACTGCCTTGAATATAGCACCTGAGCTATGGGAAGTGTGTAAATAGTCTCCTAAGAACTCAAAACCTCAAGTGGCTATCATGTATGGGATAGATTTGTAATGTGAATTTATCATGCTTCTGATTCCATACATTCTTAACCTGTAAATTATTTTCAAATTAGTTTCTGGTTGGTAGTGGTTACAGACAACTGGCAGATACAATCATAGTTTTTTTTCCTAAAAGAAACCCTCCTTAAATATAGGATTCAAATAATTTAACAGATAAGATTTTATTAACATATCCATTTAAAAAATCACAAAATATACAAGGGGGGAAAGCAGTATTAATAAGACAATATGGCCAAGCAGAAGTAATTGGAAAAAATCAGACTCTATTTTCAGATTTTAGAAGGATGTCAAAATATAAAACTTCTGTGTGTGTATGTGTGTGTGTAGATACATAGAAAGGAAGAGAAGACATGGAAAGAACCAAATGAAACTTCAGGAAATAAAAAAAATAATGTTGAAATTATTAATTCAGTGAAGAGCAGATTAGACACAATAAAAGGAAGAATTTGTGAGTTGAATGGAGAACTGGAGTAATTACACAAAAAACATTGGAAGTAGAAATGGGGTTATACAGAGACATGAAGGATAGTTTGCAGAAATTAGGTGTGCGTGTATCATCTAATGTCTTTCAAGAAAGGAGTTAAAAATTTCTCAAATGATTATAATTTTCTCCAGAAAAATATTTTGAATTTTGAGTCAGTGTTGATTTTTGATACCTTCTTCTAATGCTGACTCAGACTGTCATTCCAAACACAATTAAAATAGGTTTTCTTATGAAACATAACAATTAAAAAGTTAATGTAGAACAGAAAGTATCAAGAAGAGCCAAGATAGATTTTAAAAAATAAACAAGTTTAGGTCTTGGCCAAATCAAATGGCAAGAATTTTCATATAATTTGCTAAGATAGAAGATAATGTGGCATTAGCACTGAGATATTCCAAAAGTAGTCAAATGAAAAAGCATCTACAAACAAATCAGTGGAAACTATATGAAACAGAAGTATCTTGGCAGATAAATGGGGGGAAGAGTAAATTATTAATAATGCTTTGGGAATGATTTTTTATACATGTGAAAATACTTGAGATTTGTGACTATAGTAATCTTAAATCACCTGTAGTTGGAGTAAAGATTTAAGTGTGCAAATATGAATTTTTAAAAATGTTTAAAGTAAATAATGGGAGACTGTTGATATAAGGGGAAATATTTAAGCAATACATCAACAAAAGAGAAAAATGTGCAAGCCATACAGAATAATATTCAGAAATGTGACTCCTATTAAATTAAACTTTTAAAAATCTGAACATTCCATAAACTACAGATAAGTCATAAGCTTCTCTTCATTAATATAAACTTGAAGGTCTATGTAACACATATAACTGACAAAAAATTAATATCAAGATATGTGAAAAGTCTATACAGAAACTCAGTCTCCACAATCACCTTGTAAAATGGGCAAAGGGCATAAATAGATATTTTCCAGAAGAGGAAATAAGAATGGTTAATAAGCCAATAAAAATGAATCCACTATTACTAGTAATCAAAGAAATACAAATTTAAGGGGTGCCTGAGTGGCACAGTTGGTTAAATGTCCTGCTCTTGACTTTAGCTCAGGTCATAATCTCATGATTCCTGAGTTCGAACCCCACATCAGGCTCTGTGCTGACAGCACAGAGCTTCCTTGGGATTCTCTCTCTCTCTCTCTGCCCCTCCCTCACTCATGTGCTTTGTTTCTCTCTTTCTCTCAAAATAAACATAAAAAAAGAAATATAAATTTAAACAAAATAAGATACCATTTCAAGTCTATCATATTGACAAACCCAAAAATATCTATAAATCAAGTTGTAGAGTATACAAACCAACATATGTTTTGCCTGCTGGTAGGAGGTACATGGGTACAATCTCTTTGGGAAACAATTTGTCCTTACACTTTATAAATTTGAATATGTACATATCTTATAACCTGATAGCTTCACTGTAGGAATATAATTCTAGGGGAGCTCTTTAAAAAAATTTTTTTAATGTTTTATTTATTTTTGAAGGAGAGAGAGAGAGAGAGACAGCATGAGCAGGAGAGGGTCAGAGAGAGAGGGAGACACATAATCTGAAAACAGGCTGCAGGCTCTGAGCTAGCCATTAGCACAGAGCCCGACGTGGGGTTCGAACCCATGAACTGTGAGATCATAACCTGAGCTGAAACCAGACACTCAACCAACTGAGCCACCCAGGTGCCCCCAGGGAAGCTCTTTTTAATGTGGCTAATGAGACCAGAGTATTCATAACTACATTTCTTATAATAGTAAAAAGTCAGAAATAATCCAAGTGTCCATTGACAGAGAGGTGAATATGTAAAATTGTGGTGTATTTGTACAAGGGAACATTATACAGCAAGAGTAATGAGCTATAAATGCAAAATTAATGATATAATGGAAAGGAAAAACATGCGACTCAAGAACATGATTACTGCATATGGGTGAGAACTAGAATGGAGAGGAACATAGAATGAGAGTCATTATTGTTTTCATGAAATGGGTGTTTTTTTGTGTGTGTTTTTTGTTTTTTGTTTCTTGTTTATTTTGGTGGCCTACATATATCTGGTCATCCTTCTCTTTGAAGATTTGTGTTAAGTCATGAGCTTTACCAACATACTATCAATATATTCGTTTACCTCCTAAGCCAAGTACATAATACCTCGCACAATTATCATACAAAAGTGGCTGCTGAATAGTCTTCATTATTTATAAACTATTCTTTTTTAACAGTTTCAAGGGGGAGTAAATCTCTCCCCTTGCCATAGTGAAGTATTGTTGAATTTTCCTACTCTAATAGGAATTTAATTTATTTTTATTTTATTATTATTTTTTAATGTTTTTATTTATTTTAGAGAGAGAGAGAGAGAGAGAGACAGTGTGAGCAGGGAAGGGTCAAAGATAGAGGGAGAGACAGAATCAGAAGACAGGCTCCAGGCTCTGAGCTAGCTGTCAGCACAGAGCCCGATGCGGGGCTTGAACCCATGAACCATGAAATCATGACCCTGAGCCTAAGTTGGACACTCAACTGACTGAGCCACCCAGGTGCCCTGGAATTTAATTTAGATCCAACAGACTTTTCTTGATACAGAGGACAGTGGTATTATAGATTTTTTTGTCAAATATACCAATCATCATGATTTTTCATAACTTTTCATCTCAACAGTGCTGTCCTCATAAATTCCTCAAAAATCCCTGAGTAAAGATTAATAATGGGGTTATATGACATGTTGCTGGGGAAAGATATATAGAGGCAGATGACATTTCAGAATTCTCATGTTCATGAATAACATACCCATGAAGTGAAGGTATTGTATATTTAAAAAATATATAATGAAATGGAAAGAATGAAAACTAAATGAGAAAGAAAACATCACCTAAATCTAGTGCTTCCCTAAATAAATGACTCCTCATTATTATTCTGTAATGGTTTGATTAAAAATCAAAGAGGAATTCTAAAAAGACAGGATCTTTGAAATTTAAAAAATTGTTTTCTTATCTTGTTCCTCCATATTGAATCATCAGAACACTCTATCCTCTAATCCAATAATGTGGACTGTTCAATTAACTTTATCTTGTTTTTTATTTTTTTTAAGTTTATTTATTTTGGGGGAGAGAGAAAATGAGCAAGCAAGTGGGGAAGGGAGGGAGAGAGAGAGTGAAAGCAAGAGTGAGAGCAAGAGTGAGAGAGAGAGAGAGAGGGGGAGGGAGGGAGGGAGGGAGAGAATCCCAAGCAGACTCCGCACTGACAGCACAGAGCCCTATGTGGGGTCTCATCTCACCAATAGTAAGATCATGACCTAAGCTGAGACCAAGTCGGCACACTCAACCCACTGAGCCACTCAGGGACTCCTATCTTGGAGTTAAATTAGCTTTAGTAATCAGGATGGCTTTCTATGGCACCATTCTTAAGGTCAACATTCCAACTCTTTCTCTTTGGTTGTTATTAACCTCTATCTTTAACAGAAGTACCTCAAATCATATCTCACATTGGTCTTAATTTGCAAGTAGGGACTGTTCTTTCAGAAACAAATGAGTTTATAATTCTCCCTGGTTCCTGTTTGGTTTTCTTCCTGGCTTCTCTTTAATTCATAATTCTCAATGGAATCTTTGTTTTGATGAAATTGCTTTTCTGAGTTCTAGTTTCTGCCATATTCTTTCAATCTTTTTGTTTCATTTGGTTTTTTTTTTTACCAAGCCTATTTATTTCCCAGATCTTTCCCTCTCTACTTTATACTTTTTACTGCTCCAGAAACACACACACACACATACACACACACACACACACACGCATACACATTTTCATGAAATCAGTGATTATTTTTGTACACATTCCTGTGGTACTATTTCATGACCTTATAGATTAGTGCTTTAGGTGTCCATGTCTATAGAGAAGGATCCATACAGTGATGATACTAATTAGCAGTTCTAAAATTTTTTTTAATTTTTATTTATTTTTGAGAGAGAGGCATAGAGACAGAGAGAGACATAGAACATGTAGGGAATGGACAGAGAGAGACAGACACAGAATCTGAAGCAGGCTCCAGTCTCCTCTATCTGTCAGCACAGAGTCTGATGCAGGGCTGGAACTCAAACCGCAAGATCATGACCTGCCCTGACGCCGGACACTCAACCGACTGAGCCACCCAGGTGCCCCTTAATTAGCAGTTCTAGACATTGTGATTATCCTCTCTGCATCTACTTTCCATTATATCCCATCTGGCCATCCTAAACCAAACATCTCATCTTTCTGTCTTGCCGTGATATTGTCAGCAGTGGCTTGAGCCAGGCTTGGGATTAGTCTGTTCGTGTTGAAGACACATTTGCTGGGTACAATTGTGATAAAATATTCTTGTATTTCAGAGAGAGCTCTTAAACCTGTATTTCTCTATCTCTTTGCTAAGTGTGAACCCCAAAACACATAGCTTTAAACTCAGTGACATCTACGTGGTAAGGGGCCCATCTTTAGAGTAAAATGACCACTCTACCTGAGCAGTGCTAGAAAACCTGAGTCCCTGATAATGTCACTGAGCCTCTGAATACTGGTGAAGCCCCTCTTCCCCACAGCTTCCTTTTGTGCCAATTAATGATCTTTTCTTCTTTTAAGCCAATTTAAGTTAGATTTTCTTTTACTTGTAGTCAGATCTGTCCTAATGGTTACATTAACTTTCACTGTCTATTCTGTGTCACATCCTGAGGTTGATGTTTCACATATTTTATAATTCTAACAGTCATTGCAGCAAGTTTTCTCAGTCTCAGAAGCATTGATTTTGGGGTCATATAATTTTTTGTCCTGGGTAACTGTCCTGGATACTGTCAGATATTTAGCAACATCTCTGGCCTTTACCTGCCAGATGCCAGGCACACGTATAGTCAATACAACTATTGCTGAGTATTCTCCACGAGACCAAATCATATCTGGTTGAGAACAACCGTGTTAAAGGAAAGCATACGTATCATAATTGTACACGAAAACGTGGAGGATGACAAGTTTAAGTGAATGGATCAAATAGTACGAAACTAGAATATGCAGGCACCTAAGATTTGAACCCAAGTCTTTGTAATCCCCAAACAATAATTCTTTATCTTCATTACGCAACACAAAAAGGAGTACAATTACCGCACATATCCCAGTTGGAAGGTAATTTATTCAAATACAAAGTTGTCCTTACTATATTGTTAGTAGTTTGGTGCATGGTTCCGGCATGTTGAAAGCACAGTGCTCGTCAGGGCACACTTATAAAGAAAACACTTTTTTCTCTTACTGTCCCTCCATGGGCTGTGGTGTCCTTCCATTTGGACCAATCTTATGCAAGTCCCACAACTTCCTCAGTCACTGTTGGATAATATAAATTGCTTTTCAGTCTCTTTTACTGAAAATAACAATCTAAGTTCAGAAATTAAATGGCCAGTCCAATAGTATTTTCCAGTTCCTCACTTCCACTTAAATTCCTAATGTTTTACACTCTCACAACTCAGACTTATTTCCAGTTAGTATCTTCAGTATGGTTGAGTGAGAGTTACAGCTAACTTGTTTCTCTTTTCCCACTTCCCTTTTGTCCCTTCCCCCACTCACTGTGTCCTGGTTTCTAATCTGAGGCTGGAGTTTGGAAAGGAGAAAGACTTGAAGATGAGGAAGAATTTTATTTGCTTGCTACTGGTATCAGTGCTTTCTGGGATTGGTGGATATTCTAAGATGATTTTTCTTATGAAATATTTTGGAAGTTATTTTTGGAAGTTCTGGGATACTGGGTTCTCTCATTATATCGGTGATGCGTTTCCTCTGGTTGCTGGGCAGGACTCTTGTTTCAGCTCTCAGACATTTGTCTATTACCTATATTTAGGTAAACTAAAATAAACCCAGTCTTGTTTCAAGCTAACAAGAGTTTCACAACTGATTGTCTGGAATATAGGTACTTCTGACTCATCACTGATAGAAGTATAATGTCTTTCTTTTTACTGTCTGTGCCCCTAGCCAGAATGCCAGCCATATAGAAATTTCTTACCTTTAGAATTTTCCAAGCTGTGATCCAGTATCAGTCAACTTCCTCTGTAACCTTTCTTAGGCACATATCAATCTCTAGGAACAGTTCCTCTGATGTTCCTCATTGAACTTGAGAGAGAAGACTCTCATACTTCTTTCTTATCAGAGATGTAAGTGGGGAAAATGTTACAACATTCCTACAGATTGCTGAAAGAAGTCTGCTGATTTCTTCAGCCTCAAGCCGCTTATTAACCCTACAAGAGGATTATGAGCCAAAAGTCACTAAACAGGATTTAGAGTCTACATTCATCATCTAGGTTGTAAGGCTGGAATTCTGGCTGGGGTCGTAGAGAGTAAAAAGGGTTACACTTCCATCAATGATGAGTCAAAAGTACCGATATTCCAGCTGACCAAATGTGAAACTCTCGTTAGCAAACAAAACTTGGTTTATTTTGGTTTATTCCAATATATGTTATAGACAGAATGTCTGATGGCTGAAATGAGAGTCATTCATGGCAACCTAGAGGAAAGGCATTCACTATGAAATATGGGTATACCTGTCACTTTTGTATTCTTAGCTTTTGGGACTTCTTCCAAAACTAAGACTGAAAGTATCCACTTTTAATGTCTTATTAGGCATAGATAAAATGTAGACACCTTTCAATCCATATAATGAAAGATTGAATTTACATTAAGAAAACTGACTATGGTCTTTGATCTGTCTGTTATTAACTTAATGACCTTGGAGAAGTTACTTAGCCATTTTATACCTCCACTTCCTCATCTGTCAGAAGGAAATACTGTATCTACTTTAGTAAAGCTAAATGCCTGACAAATAGTAGGCTCACAATAAGGTGGTTAGGGATGTAATTCTAGAATATGTACTTTCTGTCTTGTACTTTGAAGTATCACTAGTACAAGTGACCACTGAGCTTATTGAATTAGCCAACCATATTATTAAGTGTCAAGTTATGTACCTGCCCTTTGATTTGTTTGACATGGATTAGAAAGGGCAGAGAAATTTTTCTTTTGCTAAAAACAGGCAAAAATACCAGTTATTGTTACCATTCTTAAACCTATATTTTATACATACTTCACCTATATTTTTCATTTAAAAATTATAATTAAAATAACATAAAATGTTTTAATCATACAATTAAAATTGTTTATATTAGTTGTGGCTGTTTTTCGTGCCATGTCTGTTTGAAAAGGATGCCCTTATCAGGTGCAGTAGACATTATGGATGATTTCCTCAAATTCATCTTACTTCTCCCTGACTGCATAGCCAATTTGGTGAAGGGGCAAAGCTCCATAGCCGAGGCTTGATTACTCTGAGCCAGTCATAATAATCCCAACTCTCTTGTTAACAGCTGGTTTCAGAAACCGAGCTCTAAGCACATTAGCAAATGACATTCCACTAATACTTTATGAATGGATATGTGACCTCTGTTGGGCCATTAAACCTGGTAAAAGAGTATTTCAGGATTAGAGAGAGAGGTTTTGCCACTTCCCTTGCAGCAGGGAATTCCCTTGTGCAGTTAAAGAAGCCAGTGCCCCCAATAGCCATCCTACAACCACCGAGGGAAGTAGCCGGAGGATGAAGCTGGATGCTGGACCTACAGAGTGTCAGATGGAAAGATTCAGGGTCTTCACGACTTTTCTGAAGTGCCTATCCTTTGGACTTCTGCAATTATGAACCAATAGAATCCTTTGGCTTTAGTAATCATATGAAAAGCAAAAGAACACCTCAGTAGGACTGTGTCTTTTGTGTTATTTTACTCTTTTTTTTAAAGTTTATTTATCTATTTTTGAGAGAAAGAGAGTATGAGTGGGGAGAGACAGAGGAAGAGGGAATCCCAAGCAGGCTCCACACTGGGGGGCTGGGCTCGAACCCACGGAATTGCGAGGTTATGAGCCCAGGACTGACTGAGCCACCTAGGTGCCTCTATTTTTTACTCTTATCCTGACTTTGGGCAGTCTAATCACTGAAACATACATATTTATTAAAATATATCATTTTGTTTGTTCTACTTAAGCCTTTCCACTTCAGAAAAATTTGTATATTTTGAGTACTTTATCATTTTTAAGCTGATAATTTCTTTTAAAATATGAAAACAGACTGACTATAGCATTCCTTTGTAGTCATATTGCATGGTATTTGTACATCCATTATGCATATGTATATTTTAAGAAATCACTGCTAAAATTATCTTACTATTAGAAGAGCTATTATTTCAAGTCACCCACATGCAGCCTTTACCTTCACTGCTTTTATCATGGCACCGTAGAACTTAGGAATCTGTAACCTTCAGTTTACCTCCAATGCAATTTCATTGTATTCCCCTACGTTCTCTCTCATTACACATTTTGTTTGTGACAAATCAAATATTGTTCAAATAATTTTGTTATTTTCATCCTTTAAGATTTTATTATATATATAAAATATTGGAAGAGAACATATATATAATATATATAGTATATATATTTAATGTTAGATGAGAAGACAAAAGACAAAGAAAACCCCAAAAATATAAACAAAAGCCTTTGCTAAATGTTTTTAGTAAAATTCAATATAAGAATGACAGACTGGGGCACCTGGGTGACTCAGTCGGTTAAGCGTCTGGTTTCGGCTCAGGTCATGATCTCACAGTTCGTGGGTTCGAGCCCCGCATTGGGCTCTGTGCTGACAGCTAGAGCCTGGAGCCTGCTTCGGATTCTGTGCCTCCCTCTCTCTCTGACCCTCCCCTGCTCACACTATCTCTCTCTCTGTCTCTCAAAAATAAATTTTAAAAAAACATTTAAAAAAATGATAGACTGTGCTTGAAGACATTATACTAAGAGAAATAAATTGATCATAAGAGAAGAAACACTGTCTGACTTCTCTTATATGAGGTATCTAAAACAGTCAAACTCCTAGAAGCAAAAAATAGAATGGTGACTACTAGGGGCTAGGGGCGTAGGAGGAAATGGGGATAAAATTTCAGTTAGTCTGGATGAATAAATTATAGCGTTCTGCCCTACAACATTGTCCCTATAGATAACAGTGCTTTATTGTAACTTAAAAATCTAGGTAGAGGTCCAATCTCAGTTAAATGTTCTTACCACAATATAATTAAAAAGGAACAAAACAGGAAAATCTGAAGATAATTTTGGTTAAGAGAAAAAATATTTCTTTTAAATATCTTAGTCAAATGATTTCAAAACATTGAAAGCCGTCGTTAACTTGTCACATTTAGCAGGACTGAAACAACCCTTTAAGTTTAGAGCATGTCTTTGAAGCCACCAAAATTACAAACTAAAAGCTTTTGAAGCAGATTAAGACATTTATATTTCATTATCAATTAGCTGGCACTTTTATCTAAAATTTATTCTAAAATGCATTTGAGCTTTAAAAATGATGTTCATGAGCTCACATGAATTGACATATACTAATTAAAAGGACAAAGATATATTAAATTACGATATGTTTTAAGCAGAAAAATGGCAAATATCATTTTTTCTTTTATCTTTGTGTAATGTAATAAACATGCATGTCAAGTTGTACGTTGTAATGCTGAGAGTAGATATAATCTGAGCCAAAATGGTTAAGAAATTTAAAATTGTAAACATATTTTCAGCAATGTGCTATCACAAAAACGTAACATGTAATGAGCTAAACTTAGAAATGTATTACATGCAATTATTTTCATCTGTACACTAATCTCGTTTACCCACCACATGATTATCATATCAGTTTTTAATTCATCTTTTCCCCACAATCACATGCAAAAGCATCATTTTTCCTACTCTTTGGGCTTTCTGTTTCATATCTAAGTAATCAGTTACTACTTTTCAGAGGCCCTATAGATATTCTAACATCAAATTTCCCTATTTTTTCCTGCCTTCTATCAGATTGTTATTTTTACTTTTATTGTTTATTGTTTATTGTTACTTTTACTGACTATATGAATGTGGAAAACCACTGGGATATTTTGCCTTGAAGCTCTTTCTTTCTTCCTTTCCTTCCTTTCCTTCCTTTTCTTTTCTTTCTTTCTTTTCCTTCTTTCTTTCTTTCATGTTTTCTTAGAGAGAGAGAAAAAGTATGAGTGGGGGAGGGGCAGAGAGAGAGGGAGACACAGAATCCAAAGCAGCTCCAGGCTCTGAGCTGTCAGCATGGAGCTGGACCCAGAGCTCCAACTCACAAACTGTGAGGTCATGACCTGGCTGAAGCCGGACGCTTAACTGAATGAGCCACCCAAGTGCCCCTGTGCTTTTCCTTTCTTCTTTCTTAGTAGTTTCCTATTACAAGTCAAGTTTAGCAGCAGTTATGACATTTTAATGAGCACTTATATGTCAGATACAGAGCTTTACACTCATTCTGTCATTTAAGTTTTCTGAGCACTTAACCAAGGTGCCTAGAATTAGTATTCACATTTTGAGGATGAAAAGCTGAGGGTTTAAGGATCTTCACCTCATCCCCGAGTATTAGTTACTAAGAAGTAGAGTCAGTGTAAGACACCATGGCTCTCTGAGTTGGAACCTAAGGTCTTTCCTCATGCTTTCTGCTTCTCATGTGCTCTCATGACTTCTTCTGTTGTTGGGAAACAATTGACATTTGACTGCATCTTGCTTCATTAATTTCATTCTGTGTGGCAGTTAGTCAGGCCTAGCAAGGTATCTTCTAACCTATATATTCTAATCCTTACCGGATATTTTCTACTGCCTGACACATGGAAACTTGTCAGCTGGCTCAAAAAGAAAGCCCAGAAGTCCTCTTTAGTTCCTCATTTGCAATGCCATCCTTTGGAGAACAATATATATATATATATATATATATATATATTGCTACACACACACACACACACACACACATACACACATATAGCTATATATTTTATAGCTATACATGTTTTACCCTCCCCCAATCTATTTGCCAGGTGTTAGTTAATATTTGCTAAGATTACTATAAGTTGCTAAGGCTTTGTAATTATTTCAGAGATTCTGGCCAAATATTTCTGTCTCCATTGAACCAGATTGTTTTGCTTTTAAAAATCTCTGAAAATCTTTCAGGAAATACAGATCTACCTCATGGGACGTCTCGGTCGCTGTATGCTAAAGACATATTTTCTTCTCTGAAATAATCACTAAATACTCCTAACTCTGAAATTATGCATATATATATATATATATGTATATATGTGTATATACATATATTGCATTCTCTCATGTTAGGCTTAAAACACATGTTGGACAAAGTTATTGTTCAAAGAGCTAACCTCTTATCTCCTGAATAGAAAATTATGATGCAGTTGGTTAGAATTTCTCATAAGCTGTTTATTTGATAGTGCTTGTATCTATTTATATATTTTTAAAGCTTACTTGTACAGCCCCAAGCATGGAGTACCAAGTATGATTGATGATAATAGATTAATTAGACAAAATGGGAACACATTACTTAAATAGCTTGGCCTGTTATTTGCTCTAGGACTGTCCCTGTTTGGAGCTCAAAAGTAGAATACAGTCTTTGCTTCCTTTATTTATTGTTTTCAATATCTGCATTCCTAATTATGCCATTTTATAAATCTGACTAATTAAAGAAATCCATGGAATTTTCACCATTGTTTTTCTATAAAGTACCTTCATTTTTTCCCTTCCCAATTCCTATCAGTTAAAACTTCTCTTTCTTAAGTCATAGTTTGGTAGAACTCAATCTTTTATTTCTTTATTTCTTTTTAAAGTGAGCTCCATGTCCAACGAGGGACCCAAACTCACAAACCCAAGATCAAGAGTTGCATATTCCACCCACTGAGCCATCCTGGTGCACTTTAATCTTTGTTCAGTAAACAGTAGACTATATGAAATGTAATTTTTGCTAATGTGCATTAGAGTAAGTAATATACATACGTCCTTTCAGGAGCATCCTGTAAATAATAAGTAGAAGAATATCCATCGTGATGAATTTCCATAGAGACATTAGAATGTTGAAATTAAAGCCTGATGTGCCCTTGTAATTGTACATGAACTTAATCATACTTCTCCCTAGTCTAACTAAGTGTTCATTCATTTTTCCTATTCTTTTGACTTCTTAAAAATGTTTAATGTTTATTTAAGTAAGTGCTCTATAAATTTCAAACCAGCAATTGAGGTAAAGTAGCAAAAGTCAAGCAGCATGGTAGAGTAAAAACAATAATAATAATAAAAATAAGAAACAATATCAACAGCATAAAATTTCAAAGTCTTCTGTCTTGAAATCTGAAAAGTATAGCTCTTCATACTGGGTATGCCTTTGTCTGCATAATAGGACTCTGAGTCAAAGTCCTTTTACCATCTCTATGCATAAAATAGCTCAACTGTGAAAGTTGTGTTGGTGTTGGGAGGTGTGTGTGTTGGGGGACAGAAAGTGTCAGTGTAGCCAATAACCTCTAATTAAATTGCTTTCTCTCACTCCAGAAAGGCCAGGTGCAGATATGACTGAATTTGATATTCCAAAGTACCATGGAGTTATTTACTATCTTGTGATATGTGGAATGGAGACTGAAAAGGGACAGATAGCCAAAAGAGACAGTTCAAAGAAAAAATAATTCACCAACCATACCTTAGGGGTTAATTATTAATACTTTCTTTGAGGTACCAAAACAAGCTTCACTTTTCAGGATCTCCATGTTTAGAAAGACCCAGATGTTTTTTTAGAGTTTTTTGGAAGAAGCTTCTTGTAGTGTTCAGGATTTATTGAGAATATGAGAAGTCTATTGGAAGAAGACCATCTAAATGGTTCTAAATTCATTTTCACTTTTTCGGAAATTTCATGCATGGTCTGTTTCCTAAGAAAGACTTTTGAGTTATACAAAACTTTTGTTTCTCCTTAAATTCTCCTTTAGGAATTTCTTCTAGCTTTAATCACACATGAAATACATTAGAATGTTCCTAAAAAGCTTTTATTTATTTATTTTTAAATTTCATATAATATCTGTTTTATTTTCCAGACACTGCAGTAACATAGGTCCATCTTTATTTTCAGATCAGTACTCATTTAGTGGAAAGATTCTGGCAATGTCTTTGGCAATATTTCTACTCTGTGTGGCTTTTACAAAATCTAAGGGTCTGTGTCTCACTTTGGGCAATTTGCCATTAGTCACATTTACTGGATAAACTTGCAGGGTCAGCAATCACTAGAGTCTATGCAGACATAAGTTGGTGTCGCTTCCTTTTGAAGAAAACACATAAAATGGCTGTAATACCTCTTTAAGAGTTCAGACCAACAATTAAAAAAAAATCTATAATTGAGAAGAAAATAAAAGACTGCATAAAGTCACTCAGGAAACAAGTCTAACTGTCTGAGACTCCTAGAGATGGATCATCTTAATGAACTCAAAGTATTCAACATGGAAAAACACATCTCTGTTTATACCTTTCAAAATTAACCCAAAAAAGTTCAACAATAAAAATTTAATAAATTGAAGCCTATATCCCTATTTATCTTTTAATAAAAGTAAAAGATGTCACACAATCATTATAAATGTATCTAGTCCCTTAATTGACTCTCAGATTTCATTTGCAAATAAGAGTTATAGTCTTTTTCTAGACTTCTAACTTTCCTAATTCTTCATCATTAAGAGAATCCATCAAGTCTACTGCATAGGATTCAGAAAGTTTCCAAATTTTATAGCTGTCTTTTATCTTGAAGCCAAATCATTTTATGAGTCTCCTGGTTCTAATGTTCTTAACTCAGTTGAATATCTGAGCATTTTAGATGAGAGACATTTTTATCACTTTGACAAAAATGGCAACTTTAATTTTAATGACTCCATCAAAAATTGATCAAGTATGTTGTTTTTGTGAGGCCTTTAAAAAAATGAACTTACTAACCAATAATGCTAAAGACCCATCCATTTTGGCTTAAAAACTATCCTTCAGCTCAACACATGAATTAACTATTGATTTACACATGGCATTTAAAAAAATGAATCTGAATTGCAGTTAAATATCCAAAGTGAAGGTCACTTTTTGCAGTTTACCATTTAATCAAGCTGCCAAACCCATGTTCCCTATTCTTATTTATTTTTTTGCAACAGTGATTTCCTTTGAAGTACAGAGATGAATGTTATTAGTTTGAGTGAAAATACTTCTGTAATTTCAACACTGTCTTGCATTTATTAAATAATGCTTCACAGCTCTTGATATTTTCAATACTTTTATGGAGTAGATGACTTTTTATTAAAGTATTATTGATACACAGCATTACATTAATTTCATGCATACAACACAGTGATTTGAGTCTATGTGTTATGGTATACTCACCACAAGTGTAACTACCATCTGTAAAGAGGTGATTTTTTAAACTGAAAGGTTTTTTTTTTTTTTTCAACTCTAGTTTTAAACTGAATAAAAGGCCCCATGAGATGATTACATGGGTAGTAGAGTGCCCAGTAGAGTACCCTGTACAAAGTGAGCATTAGGGATCTAGATGTTCAGTTTCAAAAGTGAAAAGCAATTTCGTTTTTATATAGTGTAAGTGCCTTACTTTGTAATCAAAATATTTGATAATGCAAGAATTTAATTAACTTGCCCAAGAACAACCATAACCAAAAAAAAAAAAAAGTGAGAGAGCCTTGAGTCTACTACTAAGGCCTGAGCACACACAGACTACAAGTCTTTGTCACTCTATATTTTCCTTTTGCTTGTGGTTGAAATCATCTAATCCTTTTGGAGTTTTGTTGGTTTGTTATTGTTTTTAGATTATATGATTTTGGGGTATCCCTTTTTTCCGTAAGTTTGCATCTAGTATTTGAAATGCTCCTCTACTTTTTAAATTTGTCTCACACTTAGCATATTTGATACATTTTACAAGGTAAGGCCCCCTCTTAGACTACCAGCTGTATTCCAGGCTTTTGTGTCAATCATTCAGTTACATGATCTCGTTTGAGTTTTCGTGTAAAATGTATTAGAGGAGATCATTGGTGGTTAGGTAAAAGGACTTTCCCATTATCCTAAAGCTAATCAGAGATAGAGTCACAATTTCAGGTGTGCTTGCATGGGCTCAGCATCAGACACATCTCTCCCAGTTCCTTTTGTGCTCCTGCCACCATCCTACTCTGAAAACTTGATCTGTTCCTGGACTATGGAAATCATCTCCTAACTGGCTTCTCTTCTTCCCCATTGTCCAGCATTAGCCAAATTAGAATAATTTGTTTTAATATAAATTGATCGTGTGACATGTTCGTTTTTTTTCCTCTCCTTCTCTGTCTCACTTCAACTTTAGAACTAAGTTTAGAAGATGAGGAGTTAGCTAGGCAAACAAGAAGGGTAAGAATATGCCATATTGAGGAAGCAACCAATGCAGAGACTTCACTTATCCAAAAGGCGAGTTGGTTTGAGGATTTGCAAGTCTAGTGTGAAATTTTAAAGTTTGCTTTTGAAAATATATGGGTTAGTATGCATGGAGCTTAGGGGCATGAAGAATGCTTGAAGCCAGGTGTGTATGGGCCTTGTATGCTATATTGGAATTTTATATGTGACACAGAATTTGGTATACATTTTATAGAGATAATTATGGTGGTGGCAAAATGAAATATGGAGGATATGTTGTCTGGTGACAGTACAGAAACAAAAATTCCATTTATGAAGGTGTTGTATTACTGTTGGGATGAGAGTGAAATTGTGAATTACGATAATGGTAGTGGGGAATGAGTGCTAACCGAACTAGGATAGTAAGGACATTGAATCAAGGCAACATCATTGAATAGATGAAAAATATTTTATCCTAATTTTAAGTGTAATTACCATTAAATTATTTCAATAGTTAAGAAGTAGGGTTACTGATACAGGTCAGAAAACCAGCACATATTTGAATAACATTATCTCAAAAATGATAACTTCAAGTCAACATCAGTAGGTATACACGCACATTTTGAATCCGTCTCTCACTTTCATTTCCTTATTAAAGTGCATTTTTCATTCAGTTTATTCATTTTTGATATATTGAGATAAATTTCAACATATCTTGCTGTTAGCTCCAAAATAAATTAGAAGTGTGCATAAATGATTTACTGATTTGGCTATGAATTAAATTTCCATTTTATTTCTCCCATCCTTTCTAGTACTATCAATTCTCTTCTTTCTTGACGTGACCTGGTTAAAGTTTCCTGTGCTTGAATAACTTTTTCTAAAAATGTGTTCAATGGAGTTGAGTGGAAAGAGACTCTAGAGTCTGTTCTCTTACCTGCTACCAAATAGCAGCACGGCTTTGTGCAAATGTCGTTTTATATGTGGGTCTTGGAAATGAGATCAAATAACAGTGCTACCTGTCCTATAAGACTATTTTGAAGACCACCCAAAATAATATGTGCAAAAAGCTTTGAAAATGGTTACATACACACAAAAATATTGAAATTGGCTTTTATTCTGAGTTACACCTATGCAGAATCATTTGTCTAATGCATGTAATCACCCTAAAGAAGAAAATAAAATTGTGCTCTTAGAGACTTAAAGTTCACAGAGCTAATAGCACAGTAAAATTTAAATGCATATATTTTTAGTTATAGAGGAAGTTACAGTTCCTTTGGTCAAAAATCAAAATCACAAACTAGAACATATTGAAAAAATAATTAAAATTAAACCCCCCACCCACATACATATGTGTTGGAATAGGAATGTATTGCTTATAGATATGTCTTAGGATTTGGGTTAATTTTCTCATTTATAGTCTTAAATATTTATCATTTTATAAATCCAGTGATGAAATATTCATGTATATCTTCCCCTCATCACTTTGGAAGAGGCCTCTCCACAAAGCCACACTCTCAGGGTGCAGGAAAGTCAGTTTGCCTTTGAAGAAGGACCAGCCTAAACCTGGCTGGATCATTAGAGACAGTCTCATAAAATATTAATATTAGAAGGTATCTTCATGGCCATCTCTTCTGACCTTAAGTTCCACACAAGAATGTCATTTTTGATAACAATATAGAATGAATGAATGTGTTGGCAAACAGTGAGCTCTAAGGAAGCCCATACTAATGTGAGACTATTTGAATAGCATATTCCTTAATGTATAAAATCCCCATGCGGTTTTTATTCTTTATTCCAAATCGTGTTCTCTGACTTAAACACCACCTTCTCCCACCTCTTACAAATGGTATTTCAGGATATCGTTTCTGTTTCTTATCTTTTTCCCAAGTTAATATTTCCAGTTTTAGATTTTTAACCATTTTTCATCGTTGTGGTTGGAATGGGTCATGCTCCAGGGTGTCTGTCTCCAAGTGTGTTTTTTTTTAATTTTTTAAATGTTTTATTTATTTTTGATACAGAGAGAGACAGAGCATGAGAGGGGGAAGGGCAGAGAGAGAAGGAGACACAGAACCAAAGCAGGCTCCAGGCTCTGAGCTAGCTGTCAGCACAGAGCCTGACGTGGGGCTCGAACCCACGAACGTGAGATCTGACCTGAGCCGAAGCCGGAGGCTTAACCAACTGAACCACCCAGGCGCCCCTCCAAATGTGTTTCACAAGCATCCAGAATGAGACGCACTATATTCCTGATGTGGTTTGATAGGGACTAAATAATTCACTGTGACTGTTAAACTTGTTGTTCTAGGTATTTCTTTTCTATTAATGAATGCTGAGATTGCAGCCCTGAAACTATTGACCCTAAGGACCATGGAGACAATTAATACCCTAAGTGTATTTCATATAAACTTCCTTTAAAGACATATCCTTCACCTTATACTATAATAGCTTAGTTTTTTAATCTAAGCATCTTTACCTTTGGCTGTATTATATTTCATTTTGACAGTCTTGGCCATCCATTAAACCCATGGGGACATTTTTAAATCCCAGTTTTGTGTCAGTCACAGATTCACAGATTTAATAGGCACTGTTTCTTCGCCATCTTGAAAGTTAGTATTAAAATGCTGAACAAGAAAAGACCAAGGACAGCAGGGTTACTGTCTAATGAAATAATGTATCTGAAAGTGCTTTGCAGACACTATTTTCTATTCATCTTTGGTTCTGTGTCCTTCCTTCTGTCTTTTATACATGCCACTTTATAGTCTGATCTTATGGAGAATTTCTCCAGTGCAGTCTTCGTGGTTTAACTTTTTTTCCAGTAACCTCTTTACCATCAAAAATCATTTCTAATTGTACCATATAGATTGTACTTTTAGAACTTTCTTCTTTTTGAGTTCTTTTTTCCTAGAAACTTTCTCCTCAAGCAGTAATTTCTCTGAGTTTCTTTTTTTTTTGTATATGACTTTGCTTTGTTTGCAGCTAAAAATCTTTCATTTGTATTTCTTCAGTGTCTCTTGTATGTACGTGAGCATGGTTGATGCTGTGAGGCATATAATTATCCGTATGATGTTCCAGGCACTCAAAAGAGCTTATAGGCCAATAGGAGAGCTAAGGTACATGATGTGCCATTAGTTGTACATTATAATATGATTTCTGTTACATCCATTCTCTTAGTTCTTCTCTCTAGTGGTATTTTTTTGTTTTTTTTTTAATGTTTATTTTTGAGAAAGAGAGAGCATAAATGTGGGAGGGGCAAAAGGCAGGGACAGAGGATCTGAAACGGGCTCTGCACTTACAGCAGAGAGCTGGGGCCACGGCTGTAACTCACAAGAGCCACAAGATCATGACCTGAAACGATGCTTAACCAACTGAACCACCCAGGAGCCCCTGTAAGTATGGTTTGAAGACAGCCCTTATCCTCTCCAAAGAGGTATACTCCTTGTGCTTTTAAATATTTTCGATGCCCATATTGCTTTTCAGCATGTTTGCAGTGTTTTCATCTCCCAATCTTCATGTGGTACTTGGATTGTCTAAGATTGCTCCAAAATCTTTTTATCCCACTGTGAGTCTACACTGCAATATTTCCGTACTTACTCAGGACTTACAGCCTCAAGTTCAACTCACTGTGATCAAATATATATGTTCTGAGGTTTTTATTATAGGCATGCTCTCTGTCTTGATCCATAGATATCTATATATACATTAAAACATTCTACATATATACTCATATCGTGTTATAATACACACTTCTGTGTGTATTAATCAAAATATCTACTTTGTTCATATAGGCTTAAAGTATATTTCTAATTATATACTATATAGATACTCCCACACCATATATATATATACACATATACATATATATATACACACACATATATATATATAGTTTGCCTGTGTGTAAGTTCAATTTTCTTATATAATAGATGACTTTCTTCAGATTTATGCATTTCAAGTGGATACATTTTTAAATATAGTTTGTTAAGCATTTTTATCAGAGCTTAAACTTGATTAAAAATGAAGAAACAGCTACCATCACGAAAGCACAAACCAATCCCTATCCCCACTACTAAGCACTTTCTTTCACCTCACATTTCCCAAATACCAAAACTCTACACTTTTCTTTGATTATTTACTAAAAATGGAAACTATCAATTAAAAGCAGGTAGAGGCTCTATTCAAACCTCAGCCTAGGAGGGCACTCAGCCATTAGATAATTTACCATACCGCATTCCTGGTAGAAAATCTAATTCCTGTTCTGACAATAAAGATGCACTGGTAGACTCTAGTACCCAAAGCAAGGAGAAATTTAGTCCTTTATGTTGACTAATGGATTTCGTTTTTCCCCAGTCTTTCTGTGAGGCACCCTGTAATCCAGATGTGATTTGATAAGGACCCAATTATTCACTGCAGTGTTAATCTTGATGTTCTGGTTATCCCTTTTCTATTAATGAATGCTAAGACTGCAGCCTGCAACTGTTGGCCCCCAAAGGTCACTCAAAGGCACGTGGTGTGCCATTACGTAGATTCACATGCAGTTGAGATAAATAATTCAGAGAGAGATCCCATATGCCCTATGCCTAGTTTTTCCTAATAGTAACCTGTTATAACTTTGGTACGATATCTAATACTGTACTGACATTGAGACAATCTACTTACCTTAATTCAGATTTTATCAGTTTTACATATACTTGTGGGTATTTACATTTCTTTTTCTAAATGTATCACATATGTAGGAAAATATAAACTGTGCAATATAGAATAATTTTATCCTCACAATTTTCCTGCTACTCTTTATAGTCATGGCTGCCTCCCTTTCCATCCCTAACTCCTATCTAGTATATTTAATGTTAAAAGAAGAGATGTACTTATGTATTACTTGTATAATGAATATTAATAAACAAATGGTACACACACTTTATCATCTTCATATTAAAAAAATAGATCTGGCTTCTACAAATTTATGCATGAGTCAGAATTCTGAGGAGGGTACATAGTATAATGTGCATGTTCTGAAATTCTAATTTTTTTACATTTGTTTATTTTTGAGAGACAGAGCACAAGTTGGAGAGGGGCACAGAGAGAATGAGACACAGAATCCAAAGTAGGTTCCAAGCTCTGAGCTGTCAGCACAGAGCCCTACATGAGGCTCAAACTCACAAACCGTGAGATCATGACCTGAACCAAAGTCAGACATTCAACAGACTGAGCCACCCAGGTGCCCCTGAAATTCTATCTGAATGTGTTTTGAAAAGTTGTTATGTTTAGGGAGTGTAGAGGATTATGATTTCTTTATGAAATAATTTCCCAGTTCACCTGCAAGAGGTGAGGTGGAAGGAAGAAAGGAAGAGAGAGAGTGGGGGAGGATAGGAAAGAGAGACAAAGAAGAGAAGATAGGAGGGAAGAAAGGCAGGAAGAAGAGAGAGGGATGGTGAGACAGAGTTGGCAGATACAAAGGGTCTAAGTGGATCATGCATCATGGAACAAAATGGTCAGAGGTAAATTGAGATAAGAAGACACTGATATTTAGGTTTGCTACTATGTAATAGTCAGCTGTGATCATGTTCACTGTAAGCACCAGTGTTGTCATAACTGTCATGATTACCACACATGACATCTCATCTTGATATGAAACTTACTTGGCACTCTGAACAAAGGAATAGAAAGAGATAAAGCATAAAGTGGAAATCAGTTGAAAAGTAGGTTGAAATGTAGAGATTCTTGATTTATATAAAGCATAAAACTTTTTTTTTGCAGTTTAATTATACAGATATGTGCACACATGCAATATACAAGTAATATTCACAGTGACATTATGATGTTGGTTTTACTTAAAACAATTATTACAATTGTTTTAAAACCAAGAAACAAAAAGTTAAAGTAAATCATTAAGAGTCATTATGTCATCATATGTCACAGTGACATTATGATGTTGGTTTTATTTAAAACAATTATTATAATTGTTTTAAAACCAAGAAACAAAAAGTTGAAGTAAACCATTAAGAGTCACTGAAGATTGATGGAAGAAGTGAGGAAGGAAGGGAAGGAAGAAGACATGAAATGAGAGCCAGGAAAGAGGAAGGAATGAAGGAGGACAGAAGAAAGCACTACATGTAGATACATATAGTTAAAATAAAAAGCATATCAATAAGAACTTGTTGATATTTTAAGTGAAAAAGATTATTATTAGAGTCATAGGCTGATATGCAGATTAGTGTATCCCTAATATCTGCATACTGACCTCTGCCAAACCACTAAGAGTGACAAAAATATTGTACTTGATTCTTCCATGTGTTCCAAGAAGCAGAGCAGGGCTGACATTTATGTTCTCAGCGCAGATCATGAGCTAGGACAGCCAGAAGTACCAGGGCAGTTCTCTCCCTTCACCAGAGGTTGAAGAATGTGCCACTCAGTTGACTTTAGGAAGAATACAAAATGTTTCCAGAACTTTGAAATTCAAAGACATTTCAAGAATTTATCGTATGAAAGATTTACGTATTGAAGTTTTTTGTTACTATTTTGGATTTTGTCATTTAAAGGAAATATTAGTTGTGAAAGAAAAAATATTTCACTAGCCCAAACTTCAGTTGGGACTACATTACACTTATTTAGTTTTGCATAAGACTTTTGTAACCACAACCTAGTAAATAAAAGTTTTATAACTAAAACCTGATTTTCTTCACTAAATCAGTTATTAATTTAGTTTGTTTTTTGTGATGAAGAATCTATTGTTGTACATTTTTTCATGATTATGAAATTTAATGAATTAATGTGTTCCTTAAAAACAGTGCACAGCCAACACCACCTCGACCTTCTCTCTGCCCATCCCAAGGAAGTCTTCACCTGGGGTTGTATCTTATTGAAATATAGCATCACTTAAAATTATTTTCTTGAGTTGTTAACAGGAAATTACAAATGCTGTAATAAAATTTTTAGGTCATCAAGATTTATGTTTTACTTCACTGCTGAACTCTTGCTATTAGATGAAAGGAATGATTAGTTGTTCTCATTTACAGTGTGGCATTTACATTAAGCAACAAATGCTCTAGTGGTGCATTAATTTATTTATCATATCCTGGATGTGTACAATAATTTGTAAACATTTGCCTATAGCTGAGTATGTAACTCTACACTTTTATTCAATAACACAAATGCATTTCCATATTGAACTAGTGCCTCTAATTTAATTTTAAATTAGGTTTAATAGTACTGGTGATGAGGTAAGCATGTTTTAACAATAGTATTTATATAAATTCCATGAATATTTATTTAAGAAAAACCATTCATATGAAATAATTTCTGATTTTTAATTTATTTATTTTGAGGGAGAGAGAAAGAGAGAGAGAGAGAGAGAGAGAATCCCAAGCAGACTCCAGTATGTCAGCATGGAGCCCAACGTGGGGCTTGATCCCACGAACCATGAGATCATGAACTGAGCTGAAATCAAGAGTTGGACATTTAACTGAGCCCCCCAGGCACCCATGATAATTTCTAATTTTATTCTATATTTCTGGTCCAAATGTTTTTCAAGTTACTTATCTTAATAAAATAGCATTTTTGGAGTAGTCCACTAAAGATCATGGTTATATTATGCCAAATAATATATTATCAAATTATTATCAAGTGAGTGACTAAATTACAGTGAAAACATCTGATTCATTTATTCATATATTTCAAAACAGCTGGCTTTTTACATCATGTAGACCAAACATCCAGATGACTAAATGTTTAATTTTTAATCATTTTCAATACAAGGTAGACCTAATTAAAAACTAATGAAGTTTAGAGATGGCATAGTCATAACTTTTCAAACTTGATCTTTAAATCAAAGGAAATATTTAAGATTATGTTACTGCTACTTATAAGTATCTTCACGGTTTCTTTAGTGTTTAATGTTGTAAAATTTAGGGCAACCTTAGGAAGAATGTCCTTAGGAAGACAACACTATTGCATGTCTACAATGAATTCTAACCCATTATTGGTACTTTCAGATGTATGATACCTTGAAATAATTACATGTTAAGAGAGAAGTCGAGTAGTGCAATCACTGCTATGATTCCAATCCAGGTTCATAAGACTTTGAAGTTCTGCCTTTATTGATAGTGAGATTTGAATCAAAGTGTATGTTCAGACAACTGATGAGCACTAAGCAGAGACATTGTAGAGGGAAGAAAACTTCTTTAGGAGCTGGAAGGGGTCATCAGTCCGATTTGAAAAACGAATCCCCTAATAACGTTCCAAGTTTTGCTCGTGTTTCCTGAGTTCTTTTAGAGTTTGGTGTTGGCATCCAAGATAATTGTTGGAGGAAGAACCATATTTCTTGAGAATGCATGTACATAAACAATAACATTTGCCAAATTTTCTAAGACTATGGAAGAAGGCCAACAACTTGAAACTGAGAAACTGATCAGAATTTCTTATAAGATGTTTTATTTCAAGATATCAAGTAGAAAGGAAAATCTTAGTAAGATCACCCTAGAAAATTGCAGTATTAGAATACCAATATAAAAATCTACTATTTTTGGCATTGCACTGACCAAAATATATGGACTAAAAAAACCCAGTACCTTGCTTGTGTTTCTTTACTATATATAGAATCCTATAATGGTTTTCTGAAATCTCCATTCACATCATCAGATGTAAGAGCACTGAGTTGGGGGGTGCCTGGGTGGCTCAGTCAGTTAAATATCAGACTTTGGCTCAGGTCATGATCTTCATGAGTTTGAGCGTCTCATCAGTTGAGCTCGAGCCCCATTTTGGGGTGAGCACTGTCTCAAGTGAGCTCAAACTCCTGCTTTGGGTGAGCCCCACGTGTGTGTGTGTGTGTGTGTGTGTGTGTGTGTGTGTGTCTGGCTCTCCCTCCCTCCCTCTCTGCCCCTTGTAGGGTTTCTCCTTTCTCTCTCTTACAGATAATATGTGCTTTGGGGCAGCCAGCACATAGTAAGTGCCTGATAACATTTTCCCTTTTGTTACAGTACCTTTTATCATTAATAAACAATATAACCATACATAAAAATAACTTTAGATGATTGGGATTTGGATAGAATTGAGCAGTTACTATACTCCTTATGATAAAATGAAGACATGGAAATACTGTTGATCATCAGTCTTTTTTTGTTGTTAGTATAATAGTTCAAGGTATTTACATTTTGCTCTTGCTTTGTACTACCTCTTTACTACAGAGAGGGCACATACTCAGAGCCTCAATAACAGGCTTCTTGGGCTAAACATTTTACTTCTAGGAATTTATTATAAAGGCATTCACTAATATGTGTGCATGGATAGATGTATATGGACATTGATTATATCATTTAATAATATGATCCTGGAAACTTCCTAATTTTCAACTGGGATACATTATGAGCAGATTATATTGTATGCATATGATTGAAACTCACAGATAAGAATGGATAGGATTGATGATGATAGAAAATAGGAGTGACCTCCATGGTGTATGAAATAAAAGGAATAGAGGAAAGCAGGGTATAATATTATATATGTATAAAATACACACACTCGCATTTATATATGCATAAAATATTTCTGAGAGGATGTTCTAAAATTTGAAATTTTTGTGTTTGGATTTCCTGTATTTTTATCATGCATATAAAATGTAAAAATTAGTCTAAGATATTCATGGAAGGAAATAAATAACAAGGCAAACAGTAGCTGTCTCAGGGTGGTTGGCATATGATTGATTTATATTCATGTGTGTGAGTGGTATGTCTGAGTTATTCTCTGATTCTATAAGACACATCTTTTGTAATAAATGTAAATTTAAAAAAGATAGCACTGGTTGGCAGATTCATAAAGGTGATTTGAAATAAACTATAATTTACTTTCATCCCACTTACCATTAATTCGTGCATTGATTTTTAGCATTTCTGAGTAATCTCAATATAAATTTTCAGCAGTAGCTTTACTTCTTTTTTTAAGATCCTAATTATCAGCTATTTCAGGACAATATAATCATCCTGTTCAATTTTAACTTTACAAGATTTTTCACACATTTTTACAAAGGGAGGCAGCAAAAACAATAAACTAAACCTGAATTGTCTTTGTGTCATCTTATATGGTTCTTATTAATACCCTTGGAATTGTATTATTCCTCACTTTTTCTTCTGCAGACAAAATAAGTCATAGCTTAAGGAAAATTACAATGCCTTTCTTCATTTCAAAGACATTTTTGAAAATTCAGTCTATTCTTACATTAAAAATGATAGTGCCTGGATATTAATTATTATGTAGATGTTAGGGGAAAGAAATTTAAATATTGTATTTCATAGATCTAGGTTAGTTATAATTTAGGTTAACATGGGACCCTCCGAAAAAGGTAGAAATCAGGAACCATCTGGGATGAGGTTAAACTACAAAAGGCACATTTGAGTATTTCCTTCATAGACACATGTGTTTCAATAAGTAGATTTTCTCTATTGAAGAAAATACAGGCATCACAAGACTGTTAGTTGCACAAGGAAGGGATTTATGAGCTTCATTCACTGCTGTCTCCAGGTTCACGTGCCTGGTATATGTACTAGATGACGATTAAACCTTTATTGACATTTGTCATTTTTTAACCATAGCCTGCAAGTTGAACTAATTGCAATGTAAAGAAAGTTGAGCTGCATAGCTTTTGTTCAAACTGTCTTCAATCATGGGATAAGAAAACTTGTACAGATGAAAACCAGAATGCTGACCTATCTGTGGGAATCAGAGCGTATTGCGCATTCCACCAGAAAGCCTTATTATGCAAATCTATTTAAATTCTATTTAGCGATGTTCCTGATACGCTTTGAGATTGAGCACACAGTTAACAGCAACTCTATGGTTCCAAGATGCTTTATAAACATATTTTGATGCACTTTTTTTTGTGCTTGTCTCCTTTGAGGACTCCCTGTAACCATTCAGCCGGGTGCTGGGGAGATGTGTGATAGCTGAGCACCCTTCTGACACCCTCCTCAGAACCAGCCTTGGAGATGCTTTCACCCCGTCCGTCTTCTTGGGCAGCCAGGCAGAGGGCGGACTCCTTCACAGCCGTGAGGAACGCTTCTGGCTTCAGAAGTAAGTGGGCTGCATTCGGTTTGATCACTGCCGGTGGTTTCAAAAACACTGAGAGGAGGCTAACTGGAGATCTTGCAAATTAGTACACAAAGTAAAGTCCACATTGTTCATCACTGACTACCTCACTCCTATTTTGAGTTCTGTCTTTCTGAAGATACAGTTACTCTTTTTTATGTTGATAACCTGTATCTTTATGGGATTTTCTGATCTCTTTTTCAGACTTGTTTCACGTGTTGATCATGATTTATATTTGTAGCTTTGAGGCCTAGATAGGGGAAAGATTACAATAATAATGTTTGCACGTGAGCAAATGGATTCAGAATGACCAAGTATTTTATTAAAGTTGCTTGGCTAATGAATTATGAATATGGAGTAAAATCTTTCATCTTTTGATTTTTAAAGCTCAAGTGCCCTTTCCATGACTGTGATGTCCAGTGGCATATGGAGGGTAAGAGACTGGTGCAGGAAATGGCTCTTCTCTTGATTGGTTGGTTTATTGAGTGACATCTTCTCTGTGTCATTGAAGGAGAGTTTATGGCAGCTAATAAATACACATACTTAAAAAAATAAAAGAGGAATCACAGGCAGGGAAATGGATTGAACTTGGGACATGAACAGTGTGCAAGATGCATAATGTAATATATTATACAGTACCCCCAAACAAATCCCAGCTGCATATCTATCTTTGGGCTTTTTAATTACTGGGGCTTTCAGATAAGTACATCAATTACATGATTGTTTATGTTTATAGTATTTGAAAAGTAAAAGTGGTATCTTGGGAAGTGTTCAGACTTTTCTGGTTCACACTTATAATCCCTTAGTCATTTTTCTAGTTTACGTGGTTGAAATTTGACATCCTTCTTTTTGCCCTTCTTCCAAATTCTTGATGTAGGCATCCCTTACTTCTATTAGGGACATATTTGTGTCAAAATGTCACCACACAGAAAATGATTCTGAGTGCACTTTAATAGACAATAAAAGTCTAATTTAGCATACATTGTTTCTTGTAATTAGGTGCTTAGCAATTAAAACTTCCTCGAAAAGAATGGATAGAAAATAACCTTAGATTTATTTTACAACATATTACAGCTTTAGTATGCCAGAAACAGGTCTGTGTCCTTAAGGGAACAGAGACTCTTGTTAAGAATTTATTTCTGAATCATGGTGCTACCTATTGGATAGTTAAAACAGGCATCCGGTATGTTGCTAGTGTACCCAAAGTGATGTAGAAGGACTACTTTTAAGACATAAACAGAAAGGATATATTAGGTTACATTGAAGTTAATTCATTATAACTATAACTGTAGCATAAAATGATGAGTCTGAGCATTCAGAAGATAGATTACCAATTGTTATTTCAGCGGAGGTTTTTTCTATGCATATTTTATTACCTTGTACTCTTTCCGTAAATCCTTTATTCATTTATCTTAAAAATTGCTTTCTTTGTTTCTGTCCTTGAGCTTTTTATTAAATCAAGTGACTTGAGGAAGACAATCCAGATTTTTCAGATTTTGCTCTTTTTAAAGAAATGGAGGTCCCTAATTAAGCTTGAGTTGATTCCACATATTTTGAATATATGGAGATATGTAAGATTTGCTTCTCAAAGACAACCCCTCAAAAACCTACAGAGCTTTTATATGCCCCAACAAAAATTAGAAAATTAAGAAAATTAATAGTTTTTGTTTTCCACAGATAAAGCTGACTTTTTCTAAATAAAACATCAGACTTTATGAAAGCTGTTAGCATGGAAAATATATTTACTGACATAGATTCCCTAGTGTAAAGCACAAGACTTAGAGAATTCAAATATATTTTCATTTACTAATGGCTATAATCAAGGCCAAAGGATTTATTTAATTAACCTGGAAATAGAAAGCTAAACAGAAATAATTTATATATTGAGAAGGACTCTTCTGAGTTAATGCTTAATTCAATTTTTAAATTACCAGTCCATTAGTCTGTAGGAGTAGAACCTCTTTTTCCCTTTCTATTTGGGTTTTTTTTTTTTTTTTTGGAATAACATGAGGCTGAAAGTCTTGCATGGAATTAATCACCCTGAAAAACAGAGAAAGTAAATACTTTCCTAATTAGGTTCTTCAAATTTCAAATAGCTCATTGAAAATTCATAGCACATCCATTAAAAATCCCTTTAAAAATAAATGGAATACTGGGAACTTTCTTAGAGGAAGTAAAGCATGGTGAAGTAGGTAAAATAATGAGGCAATGGAGTATCTGTTACTAGTATAGGACAAGTGAGGTGGCAGTGGTTGTTATGATGGTTTTTTTTTCTCACTGTGGCATTTTCAATTAGCCTTGGCCAGTAAAATAGTACTTGTGTCTGTTTCTACTGTTCTTTCTTGGTTAACTAAAGCACTGTGATAAATTTAAATAATAAACAATAATATCTGAACAGGAGATGTGCATGCCTGTCTAATTATCTGAAGATAATTTACTATACACATGGCAGTAACGATGATCACTCCACCAGCCTAATATGCATTCTAAATATTCTAAGGATTATTACTGACATTAAATATATAATATTTAAAAGACTTTTATTTTTCTGAAACAAATTTTCCCATGTTTAAGACTTGTGCATTATCAACTCTGATAACATTAACAGTGGCTTAACCATTTATCATAATAATATATTATCATTAACACCTTCCAGTACTTTTTTTAATTTTAATTTTTTATTTATTTATTTTTTAAATAATCTATTACCAAGTTGGTTTTCATATAACACCTAGGGCTCTTTTTTCCAAGTGCCCCCCCCCCCAGGACAATCACCCCCTTCCCCTCCCCACCTTCCCCACTCAGCCCTCAGTTTGTTCTCAGCATTCAAAAGTCTCTCATGATTTGCCTCACTGCCTCTCCCCAACTCTTTTTCCCCCCTTTCCCCTTCCCATGGTCCTCTATTAGGTTTCTCCTGCTAGACCTATGAGTGAAAACATATGGTATCTTTCCTTCTCTGCCTGGCTTACTTCACCTAGCAAGACTCCATCCATTTAGTAAATATTAATTTATTGAATTCTTCCATTATCTCTATGAGGTGGTTAAAAAATATATATAGGTTATCAACCAGATCGATATTTTTTACATGTAATACCATTCAGTATGTATTTATATACTTGAAATTGTCCTAGATACTTGTTCCATAAAAACATACATGGAATATTAGAGTTATTGATAGAACAAAGTAATATGCTAACTATGAATGTCAAAGTGGTTAATGAATTAGGTTCAATAACCCTGAAAGGTAGAGCAAAGAGGAAACATGTTAAATCATTCAGTGCTCATTTTAAAAAGAAGGGAGAATAAAATTCTTAAGAAAGCAAACTTTATAATGATTCTCACAAATATATGCTTTCAGTGACAACCAGTTCCAAATTAATATACCTAAGTGCCTTAAATTTAACATGTTACTAACTAAGCTCTTGGTCATCTTCCCAAATATGCATTTTTGATATTTTTTTTCTTTAGGATTTTATTTAAATTCAAGTTAGTTAACACATAGTGTAATATTAGTTTCAGGGATAGAATTTAGTGATTAATTACTTGTATATAACACCCAGTGCTCATCCCAACAAGTCCCCTCCTTAATGCCCATCCCCATTTAGCCCATTCCCCACCCTCCTCCCTTCCCGCAACCCTCGGTTTTTTCCCTTACTTACTCTCTTTGATATTCTTGAGCTCTGTAAATGTCATCACTTATACCAGAAAAAAGATAGGAATCATCCTCTCACCTTTCTCCTTCATTCCACAAATTCCATCACCTAATATGGTCAAATTTACTTACATCCATTTTTCCCCATTTGGGACCATTAGTACTCTGGTCCCAACTACCATAATCTCTCCTGCACTATTACTCCAGAGGCCTCCTAGATCATCTGCTCACATCCACCAAGCACCAATTCTGTCTCTTCTCCATAGCCAGCCAGAGAGACACACTACAAAATTGACATGACATGCCTCTTTAAAGACCGTTACTCAGAATTTAGACAAAATCTGTTCTGGCTTACCATGCTCAAATGTGCTAGCACTTTTATAAATGTCCCCACTCGTCTCTCACTACACTCCTCTCCTTTCCTGTATTCCAGCCACAGAGGCCTTTTGGGCCTTCTTCTGCGTCATGTGACCTCGCACCAAAGTCTTCCTGTGCGGTTCTTTCTTCCTCAGCAGATCACCACTCCCAATTCTTTTCTGCTTAGTATCTCAACACAATAGTCACTTCCTGAAGGAAGCCTTTCTTCTTCTGCTGGACCAGATCATCTCATTATTATTATTATTATATGGCCCCACAGCACTGCATAACTGAAATTCATTACAATGTTGTGTCTCTTTGTGCAGTTATCCAATATTGACCCTTCCTTTCAGACTGTAAGCACCATAAGGTCATGATCTATGTGCATTTTGCTCATCATGGAAACTTCTTTTTATTTTTTAGGCCCTATGAACATGGGCCTAGATCCCCTCTCCCCACCCATCCCCACCATGGGGGCTTCAAGGACATCAACTAGAATAGAAATTTTAAGTATCAACTGTTAGATCTCTTTGTTTTTGTGTTTTCTTGTAGTCAAAGTGTGGTCCAGTTTTATTGTAGGCTCGCCATTCTCAGTGGGTATTTATTTTGTTGGTGCCCTTATACTGCTATTCTCTCCTCTTCTTAGTCTTGGCTACATTCTCTAGGGTCTTATCTTCTGATAGGTGATGGATGAAAACCCTGGTCTTGGTGTTATGAAGTGGGAACAAATGAATCCAGTTGGAATTTTTGTTTAAAAATAATTATAGAACAGTAGGGGAGGGAAGGGTATTGCAATGCAGAAATAACTACCCTAAGGGGCACCTGGGTGGCTCAGTCAGTTAAGCATCCGGCTTCAGCTCAGGTCATGATCTCAAGGTTCGTGGGTTTAAGTTCTGCGTCAGGCTCTGTGCTGACAGCTAGCTCAGAGCCTGGAGCCTGTCTTCGGATTCTGTGTCTCCCTCTCTCTCTGACCCTCCCCTGCTTGCGCTGTCTCTCTCTGTCTCTCAAAATAAATTAAAAACAATTAAAAAAAAAAAGAAAGAAAGAACTACCCTAAGATAACTAGTGATGGAAAGCTGCAAATAGCCATGTGAGCTTAGTGGAAAAAAGTTTTTCCATCTGAGATTATGCAAATATGCTACTTATTATAATTAGAATTTGAGCCTCAGTGATAGGTTTCAACTTTGCACTATTGTTGTTAATGTGCTGATGTGTTGTCTCAGGTGAAAATTCCAGAAGCTAAAGAGATAATGCACAGTTCTCCCAAAAGCCCTTAAGTACTGACACCAAAACTAAAAACGTCTTAGCTGGCAATACTTGATGTAGAAAGGCCACTGCTCCTTCTGCCTACTGTGAGTTTTAGCTCTGTGGGTTGCTAATACTATAGCTCTTACTGTCAAGTGTTCTGGGTTGAGGTCTGAATAAATGCTTTGTTTTAGGAGACAATGATTACTTTACATTTAGGAGCAAAAGAGGTTGATGTCATGTGGAGAGTGCTCCTGGAACCTGACATTAGATGCGTGGCAACAACCTTTGCTGTGTACCACTGGCTATGAAATTCATTAGAAAAAATCCAGTAAGTACAGACTTAACCTAAGTTATTATCCCAGGTATTGTGGTGAACACCCTGCTTTATTGACTGTGCAGCTAGCCTCTCATGTCACTGTGGGCTGCTCTAGGGGTATTTTAACATATGCCATGGGTAGACTGAGGCACCTCCTATTAATAGGAAAAAAATTGGAAGTACAAAGACCTCTTTTAGAGAAAAATCTACAATTTACCATAGCAAGAAACTCACAGACTAGGAGAATCAGTGTAGGCTACATTGAACACACACACAAACTTAATATTACTAATGACTGATCATATGAAGAGGAAAGCTCTGTTAAATTATAGAAGCATCAACTACATAGAACGATGTGTGGAAAAAAAATCAGGGACTTGGTAGGCCTGTCATTGCCAGCTGAAAACATTAATAATATAAGAAAACCTAGAGACTTGAGTTTGAAAAGTGCTGACTTAGATAAGATAGTTAACTTAGATTATGTGGTTTTGACACAGAAATATTTAATATCTAGAATTTTGGAGAACCTCAGTGGTGTTGAAGATATTTTATCAACCAGAAGGGATAAGTAAAACACACCATTTGGGGATGGTGACAAGCAGGCGGTGACATATATATGGGTTAGTCTCAAATAACAACCTTTTCCATCATCCTTGATTACATAGGTGAGCTGGATGCTGACTGTATCTTGGAAGGGGTAGCTCAGTCTCGTTTGTTTAATTAACCTTACCTTTGGACCCTTAAGAATACTCAGGATGTACTTACCTGATATAAAAAATGCATTCTCCCCTGTTTTTATACAAACAATCAGGCACATACAATTTGACAACTGAGGTAATAGCTTTGTTGCTGAGGTGAAAACACCATTTTTTGAGGTGACTGTTCCTCTTAGTGTCAGGCAATTCTAAATCCATAAGAATGTGGCTTTCTAAATCCATAATAAGAATGTGGCATGTAGATATGGATTACTGTTCTGAAGCCTGAAGTTTTAACATACTGTTTAATATCTGAAAAACAAATAACCTTTTAATACCTGCTTACTTATTTATGACTTGAAGATAGAGTTCCATTACAAGCAAAGGAGTGCCTCTTAGATTATTTCAATACCCACTACAATAATGATTCCACTGCAGCTAATCCACAATTGAAAACTTGCTTTCATTATTTATAAAGAGACAGGAAAATAGAGTACATTTTTTCTAATAAGAACTCTCTACTTGAGAGAAGATTGAAAAAGACATGCTGACAAATAAAATTATATGTCATTGTATGTAATTTTAATGTAATCTTCTCATTTAATCAAGGTTATATTTTGGAGCATTTTAATTTTTTACAGTTTCGTAATTTTGAGAGAGAAAGAGAGCACACATGCTGGAGATGGGGCAGGGGGTGTGGAGAGAGAGGCAGCCAGAGAATCCCAAGCAGGCTCCATACCATACCATCAGCATGGAGGCTGAAGTGGAGCTCAAACTCACAAATCATGAGATCAGACCCAAGCTGAAATCAAGAGCCAGATGCTCAAATGACTGAGCTACCCAGACACCCTACATTTTGGAGTATTTAAAAATATTTTTTATATGTACCTTGAAATGATGCAATGTAACTCAAAATCTTAGGTCATGTTTAAATAAAGAATACTCTATTTATTAATTAGCATGACCTATGACATTCATGGATTTTATTGATGTAGTTTTATACAAATGTCCCCAGTCTGGAAACTGGTACCCAAGAGTGAGTCACATAATAGTCCAGCAGGCATCTCACATCTGAACCACTTCTTGGGCTTGTTCTCTATTTATCATAATGTGCAAGAAACATTCCTTCAAGGTATGGAGAGATTCTTTGAAACTTTTCAGCAATGCTTCATTATAGTTTATGAAAAGTTTCTCAGTGGTTTTCTTGATTTCTACATATTTGGAGACAAAATCCATATGTACGATTCCTTGTGCAAGAGTATTCATATATAGGGATCTATAATACCCCATTGGGAATCATAATGATAAGTAAATAAGAAAGATATTGAAGAAAACATCAAATAAGAATCCAGCGATCATCAAGTCTAAATCCAGCTCACCTTTATCCAATCTCAGTAGGATATTTATATTTATTTTTGTCACATGATACCCAGGTGAACAAGTAAATATCTTGTTTTCATTTATTTTAGACCTCAGAAATTATCAAATCTTTCCTCTAGACCTAGTCAGATATTTTGATCAAAGAGATGTGTGTGTGTGTGTGTGTGTGTGTGTGTGTGTGTGTTTTAATACTTTTGTTTCTTAGAGTATTTCTTGAGTCATTCTGAGAAATAAGTCCAGACATTAACAGTAACTTCACTATATATAATATACTATTATGTGAAAATGTCTAATTAGTCTACTCTAAAAAAGACAGAAAGGTCATTTATTTACACATTTTGCAGTGTACTTTTTTGCAAAATACTCATGTGAAATAGCAGATATCGGGGACTTACTTTAAAAATACATATATCAAATGCATGCATTAAAAGTAGTAAGAATGATGAATCCAACCCACTGGCAATCTTATGAGGAATGATAGGTTACAGAGATTTACATCTTATTTCTTGTTTCAGTATTAGCTGTGTTTTGATATGCTGTATTTCATTGCAAATTACTAATCTGTGGTGAAGTAATACAGTAATTTTTACTTCCCTAGAATGTAAATTAATCAGGATTCTATAATCATTCATAATAAATATAAATTTACTACAAATTGAAAATAAGAATAAATCTGAAAATAATTTTGATTCAAATTAAACAAAATTATCTTGTATAACAAACCCAGGTATGTAATGAAATATCCCCAAATTTTAAATCTTGAGCTTATAAAAGGATCTCATGCAAGTAAAATGTTAAAATAGTGTAAACATACTAACAAGAAAATTGGTAGTCCATGTTCATGGAGAGGAGAAAACAATATTGTTTAGATTTCTTTAATTACCAATTGATAAATAGATTCAATTCAATCCCAATCAGATTTATAGGAAGTTATATTGTGGATATCAACAAACTAATTCTAAAGTTTATATGAAGAGGCAAGAGACACAGAATGCTAACATAATACTGAAGAATAACAAAGTTAGGGGACTGATGCTACCCAACTTTAAGACCTAACTATAAAGCTACTTACTATAAAACTATGATAATAAAAATGGTGTGGCATTAGTAAAATAATAGGCAAAGAAATTAGTGGAACAGAGTAGAGAGCCTGGAAGTAGATCCCCATAAAGTCAACTGGTCTTTGACAGAGAAACAAAGACAGTACAATGGAGCAGTCTCTTCCAGAAATGATGCTGGAACAACAGACATAACCTTCATAAAAGTTAACTCAAAATGGATCAAAGACCTGTATGTATATACAAGGCTAAGAAACACCGAGGAGATAAACATAGGGAGAAAAACCTAGGTGATATCGGGTATGGTGATATCTTTTTACATAGAACACCTAAGACACAATCCACAAAAATGATGGATGAGCCGAACTTCATTACAGTTAAAAACTTCTCTGTGAAAGACAATGTCAAGAGAATGAGAAGGCAAGCCACACACTGGGAGAAAATATTTGCAGAATACATATTTGATGAAGGACTGTTATCAAAAATATACAAAGAACTCTTAAAACTCAACAATAAAAACACCAACAACATGTTTTAAAGATGAGCCAAAGACCTTAACAGGTATCTCACCAAAGGAGATATACAGATGGTAAAAAGAAAAAAATGAAAAGCAGATGAAATATGTTCCACATCATATGCCATCAGGGAAATGCAAATAAAACAACAATGAACTGCTACTTCACACCTATTAGAATGGCCAAAATCTGGAATGCTGACAACACCAAATGTTGATGAAGATATGGAGCAACTGGAGCTCTCATACAATGCTAGTGGTGACACAAAACAGTACGGCAGTATGGAAGACAGTTGGAAGACAGTTTGCCTGTTCCTTACAAAACAAACATACTCTTACCATTTGATCCAGCAATCATCCTTATTAATATTTACTCAAATGAGTTAAAAACATATGTCGATACAAAAAGGTGCACACAGATTTGTACAGCAGCTTTATTCATAGTTGCCACAACTTGGAAGCAACCAAGATGTCCTTCAGTAGGTAAGAGGATATGTAAACTATATCCAGACAATGAAATCATTCAGGACCAAAAATAAATGAGTTATCAAGCCTTAAAAAGGCATCCAGGAAACTTAAATGCCTGTTAGGAAGTGAAAGAAGCCAGTTTGAAAAGGTTGCATCCTATATAACTATATAACATTCTGGAAAAGACAAAACTACTAAAACAACAAAAAAGATCAGTGATTGCCAAGTGTTTATAGGTAAGGAGGGGATGAAAAGACAGAGCACGGAGGATTTGGGGCAGTGAAAATACTCTGTATGATGCGATAATAATGGATACATGTCATTATACACTTGTCCAAACCCATGTAATGTGGAACACCAAGAGTGAATGGTAATGTAGACTATATATGTGTTTTTGAGTGATTGTGATGTGTCAAGTTCACATTCATTATTTTTATTTTTTTTAATGTTTGTTTATCTTTGAGAGAGAGAGAGAGACAGAGTGTGAGCAGAGGAGGGACAGAGAGAGAGGGAGACACAGAATTTGAACCAGGCTCGAAGCTCTAAGCTGTCAGCACAGAGCCTGATGCAGAGCTTGAACTCATGAACTATGAGATCATGACCTGAGCTGAAGTTGGATGCTTAACTGACTGAGCCAACCAGACGCCTCTACATTCATTATTTTTAGCAAATGTCCCACTGTGGTGGAGATTATTAATAGCAGGAGAGTGTTTACACATATGAGCCAGGGTGTATATGAGTAATATACTTATTGAGTATATTGAATATGTAAGTAATATACCTTCCCCTCAATTTTGCTGTGAATTTTAAGCTGCTCTGAAAAAAAATAGTCATAATTTAAAAATAAAGTGGCATAACTATTTCTATAGGTTCATGGTTGAACTTTCTTTTGTGTTTCAGGTTTTAAACAATTTCCTTATATATTATGAAATATTACTGTATATATTAATTTGGAATTACCATATTTGATATGGAATGGTTTCTCATTCTTATAACAGCTTGTATTCACTTGATTTACTAATTAGATTGAGAATCTTTGTATGAGTTTATTGGTCTTTCAGATTTCCTTTTTGGTGTAGCCCTTATTTTAGCTTGTGTTTTTCTTATCAGATGATAGTAGTTTAAAAAATGTATTTTTCATCTAGTCCTTTGTGGATTTCTTGAGTCATACACAATTGCCCCTAATCTATGGTCAGTATTTTCACTTTAGTAATGTTATGCCATATTCATCAAGGACTAATATTGTATGTCCAGGGGCTGAGGTACGGTAGCTTCCCGAAGCCCGGAGCTGCTCGTCTGCCCCGGTGCTTGGCGCTTGTCGTTACCGCGTCTCGGTGCGCTCACTTGCCAGGTCCTGGCACGCTCTTGCAACTTGTCGTGGGTCATTGATCCTGAGGGAGGGAAGGAAAAGGCAGGAAAGGGGAGGGCAGAAAGTGAGGACAACACACGCGTATTTCTCATCAAGCCTCTCTTCTTTATTCTTCTTCCTTTCCTTCTCTCTCCAGAAAACACTCTTTCTTATATATGGTTTTGGGGCGGGGAACTGACCCGGGTGGGTTGCCAGGTAACAGAGTCAAATGAATATTAGAGAAAGGGAAAAAACCAAAGATGAAACTCCAAACTCCGGACACAGCATCAAAGGGAAGTGCACAGACTAGCGTCTGCAATGCTGGGCAGGGGAAGCTTAGCGCTGCATTCCCGAATGCGGATTGATCTTTTGTGCACCTTGGCCATACTACGTCTGGCCCAGCATGACCGACGCCAAAGTCTTGGACCAGGAAATGGCACTCTCCAGCCTCCAGATGTAAATCTTGTTTTTTGGTTGCTCCCTGGAGAGCGATCTATCCTTGCCTGAGGCAGCCAAAACTCGGTGGCTCCAGACAAGGCACAAATTACATTTTTTCTTCTTAAATGAGACACAAAATCACAAGATAATGTGTCATACACAAACTTGTTTTAATGCCTGCACCAGACCCTTGATCCTCTGAACGGCATACATGGGGAATATATAGCTTACATTTTTCCCTACTCAGTAGTTGTTTACACAGGAAAGTAAAAATAGAGTGGGGGCTGGTTATTGTTCCTACAGCTCGCAGATCCTCAAGAAAACAGACTTTCCCATCATGTCGGGGACAACAGTACCTCCATCAGTCGGTCTTCAGGCCCAGTAGTGGTGACCTGGATGAGCTTATGTTGCCTCAGACTATTGTGTGGATATGGTCATTACGCATTCTCTTTAATAATGTCAGCTGAGAGTTTTCCTACATTTTATTTATTGTAAGTCTATGAGCAATTTGGAGCTTACCTCTCCTGGCAACCCAGAGATAGTTTTTAAATATAAAGCTCCTGACCCATTTAACATTTCACACATAGGATGGATGCCTTAATTCACTGTATTTTATTGTCACCAGTTTTTATCAGCTTTTTTGTTACTCTTTAATAATTTCAGTCCTTAATATTAAGGAACAGTACAGTGACCAAAGAAAGGAAATCATTTTTGCAAAGAGGAGTTTGCACGAAGGATCCCAAGATCCAGGAAAGAGAATATCCGAGGACGTCTTTAACCAGAGAAAATGTTTTCATTTTAATTTTGTGAATTTTCAATGGTTTCTTTTGGTTTTGAGAGAGAGAGAGAGAGAGGGAGAGAGGGAGAGAGAGAGGGGGAGAGAGGGAGAGGGAGAGAGAGGGAGAGAGTTTTCTTTGCTTCATTTTGACTATGGTTCTCTGGTATTAAAGAAATAAAGGTATTTTCTTATGCATTCTTTTAATATTTTAAAAGTCACTTCAAATTTTTTATATAGTGTTGAAATTGGATTTGGAGTAGAGTTCAGTGCTGATTTATTTTTTTCATACTAACCAATTATTGTGACACTGTTTATTGAATATTCCATCCTTTCCCCATTGAATTGAAATTCTGAGGCTGCGTACACAGATTTCATACATGCACAGATATATTTCTTAGTTTTCTATTTTATTTCATTGTTCTCTCATCATCCCTGCACAAATAACATGCTACAATTTAATTACTCTACAGAGAAGTCTTTATGGATTGTAATATGAATAATATACTCCTTTAGTTTCTCCTTCAAAATCTCCTTGGCTAATGTTGGCCCTTTATTTTTTATCCTTTTGTTTCAATTTTTAGAATAGGCAAGTTTGGTGAAAAACCATGTGTTAAAATTTACTGGAATCACATTTACTATAATAATGTTTTTAAATTTTGGTTGGGGAAGATTAGTCTTTTTGAATTGTTTAACATCAAATTTATCTTTGAATGAAATTTTTCAGGTTGTATAATAAAGTTTTATACCTTTCTCCTTATATGTCTTGCATTTTTTTCTATTTCTTCACAAGCTTTTGTGGTTTTGTGAATGGGCTCTTAAAATGTTACATTTTTCAAATGATGTTCTGTATAGTAATGTTGCTTTTTATCATTATGTCTTCTAAACAACTTTAATAAACTCATTAATTTTTATTTACAGGCATTGTAATTATATAATTTTATTTATAGTGTCTATACAAATAGCATCATTACAATTTCCTTTGTATTGTATTTCTATTATCTAATTGAACACGTTAGGAGATCTCTTACAGTGCTGAATGCAAATGGTGAGTGTGGCCATTCTTATATTTTTCTTGACTTTAAAGGAACTGTTTCTCATGTTTAACCGTAGTGTATGATGTTCGTGTTAGATTATTTTATGGTAAGTACTAATTTGGGATATATATACCTTTTCAAACTACAGAAGCCCAGTTTTTCTTTTTACCATTTTCTTCATAACAAACATTATATAGAGTCTCCATTCCAATGGTTAGTTTTAGTTTCTAATGGATCAATGATGATGGAACTGATCATGCCCTATTTTCTGATTCTCTTTAATGTGGTCTTTTCCCCCCAATTTACATTGTAGTCAGCATGAAAACACTAGCAAGAAAAATTTTGGACTACTTTAAAAAATTTTTGGGTCAGGCAGAAGGCAAGATTTTTCTTGAATCCCTCAAAATTTGATAATATTCATCTTATTAAAATTTCCTCGTTTCAGAATAATGTCCTTCTCTACTCTTATAAAGCTTCATTTTGGTATATTTAAATTTAAAATCTTAAAATAACTGAAACAGAATGATCAATTTAATTCCTAGTCCTATTTAATATAGAAGTAAGTAGGAAATACATCTTATAAATAAAAAACCAGGTAAGCAGATATTCACATAATTGAATAGAGTTTTAGAAGAGTGTACCTTTCTTCAATTATACTTGAACTATGAGGGACTATGGAAAGATTTTTCATTTATCTGAGCTCCCACAAACAATTAGTGGAAGAAACTTGCTTATCTTCTTCTAGTATATAACTTTACAATTTTAAAGCCCCTTTGGGACTGTTTTACTATTTTACAGATAGTTTCTTGGTTTTCCATATTGCAGTTTATTTCTTTGATCATTATGGCTCTTGATACTGCTGTTTACTCCCAGTGGCTGGTGGTCATTGTTGTTAAGATTTTTATCATTATGATTATGGTTTAATGTTTTACTGAAAAATATGTTCTTATTTTATTGCAACATTTAACACATACGTGTACATAAAACATATATATATTTTAATGACAACTCTCTGGTAAATAACTGTGAAACTAGCACTCAGTTCAAGAAATAGAACATTGCCATTGTCCTTCTCTGCTTCTATCTGAAATGTTATCCTTTCACTGAGCTAGCAACTGTAAAATAATCTAACTTTGTGATAATAATTTGATTTGTTGTTAGAGTCCCACTTCCTATATATGCTTCTATAACCAATATACTTAGTTTTGTCAGATTTTGAAGTTTATAGGAAAGGATTAATACTGTACTTGCCCTTTGTATCTTGCTTCTTTTGCTTTAAATTCTGCTTTTAATATTTTGGAATTTATTTCAGTTGTGCATATAGTTGCAAGTTTTAAATATTCATCATTTTACAGTGATCTGTTAATGTGCTAAAATTTATTTCTTTTCCATGAGTGTTTAGGCTATTTCAAGATTAAGGTCATGCAAATAAAGAATATTTTTGTGCATATGCACAGATTTTCACCTAGATATCCTATATATAGTCTGTTGGATTTGTTGGATTTGCACTCACTTATTAATTCCAGGAGGTTTTTTTTTGGATTAGTCCTCCAGAATCTTCTATGTAGAGGATTATATCATTTGCAAAGAGTTTTAGTTGTTCCTTCCCAATCTGTATAACTTTTATTTCCTTTTCATGTCTTATTGTGTTAGCTAAGATTTCTAGTATGATGCTGTATTTGGTGGTAAAAGGGAACTTTCTTGCATTGTTCCCAATTTAGGGGGAAAACATCCAGTTTCACATCATTAAGTATGCTATTAGCTATAGGCATTTTGTACATGTTTATTACCAAGTTGAGGAAGTTCTCTGTTATTAGTTGGTTGGGAATTTTTATCATGAAAGGGTGCTGGATTTTGTCAAAAGGTTTTTTTTTCTGCATCAATTTGATACATGCATATTTCTTTATTAGCTTATTGATGTTATGGAACACTGATTTCTTGGTTTTTTTTTTTTTATATTTACTTATTTTGAGAGAGAGGAAAAGCAAGCAGGAGAGGGGCAGAAAAAGAAGAGAAAGGAGACTGCCAAGCAGACTCTGTATTGTCAGCTCAGAGCCCAGTGCAGGGCTCAAACTCACAAATTGCAAGATTACGACCTGGGCCAGAGTCAGACACTTAACTGACTCAGCCACCCAGGTGCCCCGGAACACTGATTTTCAACTTTTGAAATAGCCTTGTATGCCCAGAAATAGTCTCATTTGTTTATTATGAATTGTTTTAAATGTTTCATTCAGTTTGATAATATTTTAAAGCTTCTGACACTTATGTTAAAGAAAACTATTGGTCTGTAGTTTTCCATACTCACAGTGTTTTATCTGGTTTTCATATTAGACCAATACTGGCCACATAGAATCATTTAAGGAGTGTTATTTCCATAAAAAGTGCTTCTTTTTTATGGAGGAATTTGTATACAATAAATATTGTATACAATATGTTTGGTGGAATTCACTAACAAAACAGTTAGGTAGGTGTTTTTTTCTTTTTTCTTTTTTTGAGAAAAATTTTGTTGATTCAGTATCATTAATAAATAGAGAGTATTCCCTTATTATTCTTTTATTGTCCATTGAATCAGTGGATTCAGTGTGATGTGACCCTCTTATTTCTGTTATTAGTAATTTGTATCATCTATTTGGTATGTGTGTTTTTGTTTCTGTTTTTATTTTTGGTTAGCTTGGCTACAAGTTTATCAATTTTATAATCTTTTCAAAGACCCAGATTTATGTTATATTGATTATTTTTCTGTTTTTCAGTTAATTTTTTCCTCTGATTTTTATCAATTGTCTTCTTATGGTTACTATAGGTTAATGCCACTTGTTTTTCTTTTATGCTCCTAAGATAGAGGTTTAGATTATTGATTTCATATCTTTTTCTAACATATGGATTTCATGCTTTAAAATTGCCTATGAGCAGTGCTTTTACTGTATTTTGCTCCTTTGGTAATTAGTATTTTTATTTCCATTTAATTCAGAATATTTCTAAATTTTCTTGAGACTTTTGACCTATGAGTCTCTATTTTTATATTTTTGAACTAACTCTCTCATTAACTTAACAGCATTTATTTTCATAGTCAGCTAAGAGCATACTCTATATATTTTCAATTTTCTATATGCTATGGTGTGTTTTATGGCTCAAACTGTGCTCTGTCTTGGTGATTGCTCCACATGAGCTTGAGAAGAATGTGTATTCAGCTGTTAAATGAAGTATAAATGTCAGCTATTTCAAGCTGATTGATAGTTCTGTTCAGTTTCTCTTTTCCTACCTGCTAAACTGATCAATTACTAAATGAAGGGGTATTGACGTCTCCTGCTATAATAATGGAATCATCTATTTCTTCTTGCAATTCTGTCAGTTTTTGCCCCATGTCTTTTGATGCTCTGTTATTAGGTATGTGAGTGTTAAGGATTGCTATGTCATCTTGAACAGTTGACTTCTTTGTCATTATGTAATGTTCTTCCTTATCCATGACAATCTGTTTGGAACTCAGCTTTGCCTGAAATCATTATGTCAATGTTTTCTTTTCTTTTTTTTAAATTAGTATATATATGATCTAATTTTCATTCCTTTTATTCAGTCTTCCTTTATATTTAAAATAGTTTCTTTTTGTAGAAAACATATAGTTAGGAATTTTTAAAATTGAATCAGACAATCTGTCTTTTACTTGAGTATTTATGCCATTTATGTTTAAAATAATTGTTGGAATGGTTGGATTAGTTCTTACAATGTTTTAGCTTTTTGTATTCATTGTACTTGTGCTTTTAAATTTATTAGCTGCTTCTATTTTTCTGCCTTTTCTGGTTTTAATTGAACATTTTATATTATTTCATTTTCTCTGTTCTTAGTGTATTAATGATACTTTTGTTTAAAAGATTTTTTAAGTGGTTTACCTAGCATTTGAAATATACATTTACTTCTAATTTAGTCCATCTTTAAATAGCACTATATAGTTCACAAGTATCCACATGCCAGAATATTCCTATTTCTTTCTTCTATCCCTTAAAATATATATTGTTTAATGTTTGTTTATTTTGAGAGAGAGACAAAGCATGAGCAGGGGAGGGGCAGAAAGAGGGGGAATGTGTCACAGAATCTGAAGCAAGCTCCAGTCTCGGAGTCATCAGCATGGAGCCCAATGTGGGGCTCGAATTCATGAACCATGAGATCACGACCTGAGCGGACGTCTGATGCTTAACTGAACTGAACAACCCAGGTGCTTAAAATCCCTTAAAATATTGTTGATATTCATGTTACATAACTATATGATATGTTCAAGTAAAACATTTTTATGATTGTGCTTTTGAAAAAAGTTATGTTTTAAATCAATTAAGAATAAGGAAAGTACTTTCTTTTTTTTTTTTTTCCTTATCTAATGCTCTTCCTTTTTGTGTGTTGATTCAAGTTTCTGACTTACATTATTTTTTCTCCCTAAAGAACTTCTTTTAACACGTATTGCAGAGCCTGGCTGTTTATGATGATTTCCATCAGTTTTTATTTTGTTCGAGTAAATCTTTTTCCCCCTTTACTTTTGAAGGAAAATGTTGCTGGATACACAGTTCTACATTGGTTTATTTTTATTTATTTTTTAGTACTTTATGTACTTTACTTCACTTTCTTGTTATATGATTTCTGATAAGAACCCACCTATAATTCTCACCCTTATTCTTCTATAAGTAAGTTGTCTGTATCCTTTTAGTTTCTTTTAAGACTACCCCTTTGTCTTTGGTTTACCGCAGTTTAGAGATATGTTTAGGTGTAGGGTTTTTTTTCTCAATATTTATTTTGTGCAAAGTTCTGCTAGGACCTGGATCTATAGTTTGCTGTTTGTTTTTAATAGTAGAAAAGTTTTGGCCATTATTACTTCAAATATTTCTTCTCCACTATCCGTTTCTTCTCCCTTTGCTGTTCCAACTGCTTGTTTTCACCCTTTGAAGTTTTCCTGCTGTTCTTAGATGTACTGTTTTCTCCCTACTTGTATTTTAATCTGAACAGTTCCTACAGACCCATCTTTAAGCTTATTCATTCTTTCCTTGGCTAAGTGTAGTCCACTGATGAATGCATTAGTCATTACTTCTGTAAGTGTACTTTTAATTTCTACAATTTCTTTTTTACTTTCTTAGAGTTGCCATTTCTGTTCTTATATCATCCCATCTATTCTTGCATATTGTCTACTTTTCCTTTTATAGCTCTTAATGAATTAATCATAATAATTTTACACTTTCTCTCTGATAACTACAATATCTGAGTCACATCCAAAGCCTCGTTCTGATGCTCGCTTTGTTTCTTAAGTCTGTTTTTCTTGCTTTTATCACACTTTGTTATTATTATCTTTTATTATTAAACATCAGACACTTTGTACTGGATGAAAGGAATGGAAGGAACTAGGCCTTCAAGATTTATATTCATCTGGCTAGAGACGTACTTTCTTTAGTATGTCGTATGTACCACAGTAGTAAGTACCAGAGTCTTTAAATTCTTCTAGTGCCTTTGTTTTTGTCTCCCCTCATACCTGAGGGCTTCTCTTAGTAATCCTTGGAAAAGGTCTCTGTCTTGCAGCCAGCTAATCAATTTTCAGTATATTAGAACTCTCTTTTGGTGGTAGCAAGTGGGAAAAGAGAAATTGGCTATAATTTATGATTCAGTCTGTCTTTAGTTGAGGTGTGACTCTTGACTGTGATCTTCACAAGTGTTTATATGGTGTCAAAGCTTTTCCCCCCTATCAGATGAGTCAGGAATGCAAAATGTGGCTCAGGTGGTGGGGGATCATGTTCCAGAGGCTTAGAAGTGGAACAAGACTTTGGTAAAATCATTTCCTTTTAAGAGTATGCCTTTGTTACGTAGATTGATCAGGATGTATTTTAAAATGATCAGGATGTATTTAAAAATGGTTACTTTCCCCTTCTCCCTGCCAGAAACATAAAGGGATTTTTCGTCTCTTTGCTCTCAGAGTTCATGGTGGGTTTATGAATGTGGGGGATCTTAAAAGGGTGTAGTTTCACTTTTACTCTCATCTTTCAACTGTGTATCAAAATCACTATTAAATTGTTCCTTACAATTTATGATTGTAATGGCTTATGCTCCAGGTGAATATATGTTGGCTGTATCTCTCTGGCTGTAACTGGGTTTTTGGATTTCATGGTGACAGTTTCTGTTGTGAATTCAGCTCTCTAATTGGCCTGAGAAAAGTCATTGATGTTCTGTTTGTTCAGCTGTGTTTATCTTATAAGGACCGGCTGACAACCTCCAAGTTCTTTATATATTGGAACAGAAACCTTTTCAGATTTTTCTCCCCCAGATTTACTGAGCTATAATTGACATATTGTGTCAATTTAAGGTTTATACTGTGATGATTTGATACACATATATGTGAAATATTTACCAGCTCAGAGCCTGGAGGCTGCTTCAGGTTCTGTGTTTCCTTCTCTTTCTCTCTCTCTGTTCCTCCTCCATTCATGCTCTGTTTCTCTGTTTCAATAATAAGTAAACATCAAAAACTTTTTTTAATAAAATAAAAGGTGTGAGTATAGGTTTTGTTAATATGTTCTCCAGTATGTTTGTTTCTATTCAATTAATTTCACTGTCTGGCAACATAATTTTTATCTTTTATACTTTTTGTAATTGTATCTTTTACTTTTTTCTATGCAAATATTGCCTTCTTATTTGGCTGCTTAATATTTGAAATTTTGCTCCCAATTTGGGGTATGAAAAATTATGAAAATAATTTGGGGCATAGAGATGATATCTCAGTAGATGAAATCACATGCAGAATGTACTTTTGCTAAGAAAATGCAAGTAAGGTGAGGGATGTTCACCACATTACAATTAAGGTTTTACCTTAGTCCTTCTGAAGACTGATGTATTTGTAGTTTGTAGTTTGCACTTGTCCTTAGATGAAACCCTGAATTTCTGTGTAGTTGAAACTCTTTATCCCAGTTAAAATTCTTGGATGTTTACTAAGGCCATTCATTCCTACTTAGAAAGCCCTAGCTTTTTTTGTTTTTCCCTTCAAGGCCTGGAGCTCTCTAATGTTATGTTCAGCATCTCAGCGTCTTGTCAGTCTTCTATTTCACTATTGAATCTGAATAGTGAATCTTTTTCTTAAGATATTTACATCTATGTGTATGAGTGAGATTTTCTTATAAACATTTTTCTCATATGCTTAATGGTAATTTTCATAAAATGCTTTGGGGGAATATTCCTTCCTTTTATATTTTCTGAAAGTGTTAATGTAGGATTACAGTTATTTCTTTTTTTGAAGCTTTGTAGAATTTAATAATTATGGTATCTAAGCCTGGAATTCTCATTCTGTGATGATTTGGGATTACAGATTACACTTCTCTAGTGATTATAAAACTATAATCTCAGACTAAAACTCAGGTTTTTCATTTCCATTTAAAATAGTTTTGAAAGACATATTTTTTTCTAAGAACTAATACATTTAAGCTAAATTAAAATTTTTATTATTTACTTACACATGTATATTTTTATTATTTTTATGTCTGCATCTTCAGCAGTATTATTTCCTTTTTTTTTCTTCCTAATCTTGGATATTTGCACTTCTGTCTTTTCATTTTTAATTTTAAAACTGAACTGTGACTGTTTGTGTATTTGGTCTTTTAAAGGTTTAACTATTCATTTTGTTGATATTTTCTCTGGTATTTTTGCTTTCTATTCAACTAATTTCAGCTTCATCACAACTATTTTCTTCCTGCTACTCCTCATTTGTTTTGAGGAATTTTTTCTAATTATTGAAGTTGATTATTTTATTTTATCATTGCTAATTAATTTTCAAACTTTATTCCTAAGTTGTATGTAAATATAAGGCCAACCTTTTTTTTTTTTTT